>NW_020956299.1:46484-77647 GCF_003031625.1 Empidonax traillii | reverse complement strand
TGGGATGGGATGAGATGGATTGGGTTGGGTTGGAATAGGTTGGATTGGGTTGGGGTGGGATGAGATGGATTGGGTTGGGTTAGGATGGATTGGATTGGGTTGAGTTGGGTTGAGTTGGGTCAGGTTGGAATGGATTGAGTTGGGTTGGGTTGGATTGAGTTGGGTTGGGTTGAGTTGTATCAAGTTGGGTCAGGTTGGGATGGATCTAGTTGGGTTGAGTTGGTTTGGATTGAGTTGGGTTGGATTGGTTTGGGTTCAGTTGGGTTGGGATGGATTGGGTTGGGTTGGGATGGATGGGGTTGGGATAGGATGAGATGGATTGGTTGGGTTGGAATAGGTTGGATTGGGTTGGGATGGGATGAGATGGGTTGGGTTGGGATAGGATGAGATGGCTTGAGTTGGGTTGGAATAGGTTGGGTTGGGTTGGGATGGGATGGATTGGTTGGGTGGCTGCTGGAGCCTCATGTCAGAGACAGGAATAAATTGTAGTGGAAGATGTCCCTGCCCATGGCAGGGGGTTGGAACTGAGTGGTCTTTAAAATCCTTTCAACCCAAACCATTCCACAATTCCTTGATTCTGAACAACTGACATTTTTCATAGCAGAATTGAGTTTTTTTCCTTAATTTGGTTGGAAGGTTTAAAGGACTAATTAGAAAAACATGCTTGCCTGATTTTTATGGGTAGCTCCTAATGATGCTGGTTTGAAATGTCTGTCAGGGAAGGATATTTTGAATTTTACAAAGCCAATTTCAGTGGCAGGCCAGGGTTGCAGATACACCAGTGTTTTTAAAAAGCTGTATATTTTAATTCCTTTTTATTTCTGAAAATGTGCTGCTGCAGTTGGTCCCCATGTGCATAATTACCCTTTATGATTCTGCAAATATTATATCTAACAGTAACAGCCCAATTCATTCTGCAGTACCGAATCTCACTTTATTATAAAACTTTGCTGGCATTAGTGAGTTGTATTGTTTATTCAACAGTGATCTGTGTTTATAAAAATAGAAATCTCTAATTGCTTTCCAGGCAGAAATGTTTCACTGGGGTGTTTTGCTGCTGTTCTCATGTTCTCTGTAAGAACTGGGTTTGCTGGTGGGGTGAGTGGTTTGGGTGAAGGTTGGTGTCAGGACTGGAGGAGGATCAGCTGGGTCTGAATCCAGACATCCTCTTTACAACCTTGCAGCACTTGGGCTCTGCTGGGGGAAATAAAAGGAGAAATTCCCTCTGGCTTTTCTCGGATTGGGCAGAAACCGAAATCGTTCATCTCGTGATTCATTTCGTGAACTCGTTCCGGTTGTTGCTGTTTCTGGTTGAGCTGGGATAGGTGTAAAAAGGACAATACTGAGAGATGGGGTGGCAGGAGTTGTGGTTTGGATGGGAAGGGAATCCCAGTGTGAGGTGTTTGTGTACCTGCTGTGGGAGTTCTCCCTCACTCACTCTCACACACCTTTAAGCTGTTAAGTCCCTGTGTGTCTCCTCTTGCTCCTGGTTCAGCTCCCAGGGACAATCCCCAGGGACAAGCATAGGGCAGAGCAGGTCCCTGAAGCCCAGATGCATCCTCATCCCATTCCCTCTTGCAAGGACAGAGCTCCTGCCTCGGGCAAGGGACTGAGAAACACAGTTTTGTGTTTCTGGGGAGTGCAGAAATCCTTGAGCATTCCAACAGGCCGTGTTTCTGCACCCCCTGTGCTGGAAAGATCCATTTTCTGTGGGGTTTGTGGCTCAGCTGAAACCAGAAATGCTGCAGAGACTGCAGGGTTAGAGACTTGCAGCCTTCTGGGGTTTAAATTACCTTGCCATTTTTGGGGGACCTTTTGAAAGGGTAAATTGTTGGTTGCTTTTTTCTCTCGGAGAGGTCAGGCTTGATCCCCTGCTTTGCCTGCTCAATTAGGGATTCCTTGGCATGGCTTTTGGGGTCATCAGTAAGGAAACCCCATCCCTGGGAGTGTCCAAGGCCAGGCTGGAGCAACTTGGGCTAGTGGAAGGTGTCCCTGCCCGTGGCAGGGGGTGGAACTGGGTGAGTTTAAGATGCTTCCCAACCCAGCCCATTCCATGATTCCATGATCTCAGCACTGCAGCTTTGTGGCATCTTTAGGGTGATCCTGGGGATTCCAGCACATCTCCACGGTACAACTCAAATGCAAACAACCATCCAAACCACTCTTGGATGCAACACCTTCTGGAGGGAACCATTTGTGTCTTCCTTCTTGTATGGACAAGAGAGGTGCAGGCAAACCTGAAGTGAACAGAGGAGGGAGGACAAACAGTGCTGATCTTTGGAAGGGAACAAGGCAAGGACTTGACATTTGAAAATTTAAGCCTTTCCCTTTCCAACCAGTGCACTCCTTTAGGTCATCTGCTCTGGCTTCAATCTGAGCACTGGAGTTTCTATCCTAAGTTGCCTCTTCCAAATGAAGGTTTCCCCTTGTCAAGAAAACAACCTGTTACATTCTGCTTCTTGCCCCAAAGCAGCAGCAATCCAAGGATGTACCTCGGGGCAGGGGGATCTCTGCTGATTGCTTTTATTCCCTTTGGATTTTTCACAAATAAAATCATCAGGTTTCTTCCTTTTTTAGCTTTGACTTCCCCATGTCCTACCACGTGTCATTGGCACGAGGTGGCACTTGGAGATGGCACGTGCAGGCTGGGCCCGTGCCAGGGCATCTGATGTTAAACCTGGTTAGTTGAGGATCTACAAAGTGGCTCTTTGTTTCTCAGCTGAAATTTAGTTCCTGGGAAGCTTTAACAGGGGGCTGAAGAATGAGTTACAGAGATGAAAATATAATTAATTATCGGGTGTTTTCATTGCTTCCCTTAAATAATCCTCCTGAACAAAGCAGAGTGAGGATAAGGCTGCTCAGGTTCATCCACAATTCAGCTGATTTGAGGATTCTTGAGCAAAAGCTGTGCTGTTCCTGCTGGTGCCTCAGGCAGGAAGGTGTTAGTGGGAATCAGAGGGCACTTTGCTGAGCTGGGGTGAATGTTTTATTTCTGGAGCAGCCTCTGCCTTCCTTTGTGGCTTCCTTGAGGTACCGAGTGACCAAACCACGTGTAAGGCAGTTCTTCACTGTCCCCAGCTGTGTCAGCTGCCTGCTCTTTAATCTCTCAGATAGCTACAGTCTAACACACTTCTTTCCTCGAACAGAAAAGACATTAAAAGGATAAATACTGGGCAGCCTGAACAGGCAGGGGTTAAACCTAACTTCACATTTAAACGTGTTTATGTGTGGAACACACAGGATTAACCATGAAATTCCTGCAGACAGAACTTTTTTTGGCTGATCTAGTGATTCTTCTTCAGGAGGAATCTAGAAGATTCCAGATCAGGAGGAATTTCTTCATGGAAAAGGCTGTCAGGCATTGGGAGGGGCTGGAATCCCCATCCTGGAGGTGCCCAAGGAAGGACTGGCCGTGGCACTCAGTGCTCCGGGTGACAAGGTGGGGATGGGGCACAGCTTGGACTGGATCATCTTGGAGGGCTTTTCCAACCAAAATGGTTCTAAGTCCAGGAAGTAAATTTAACTGCTCTCCAAGTTCTGAGAGCTGCTGGTGAAGTTTCCTGCAGCTTGAGTGCGTGGGGTTCCGATTTCAGCAGCTTGAGCCGAATGACAACGGGCGGCTCTGTTTGGACCGGAGCTGTTTTTATGGAAGGGCTGTGAGGAGGCTTTGAAGCCTCACTGGTGGGGGGAGGTGGTGGATGTGCTCTGTGGCTGCTTCCTCTCAGTAGGTACAGGTAGAAGCAGGTCATTCCTGCCTGTGGAAAAATCCATCTTTTTCCTTGCCTTGTGGTGCTCTTTGCTTTTTCAAAGGAAACTTTGGAGATTTATTTATTTTATTTTTTTTTTTTGCCTTGGGAAACCAAATGCATATTTCATGCAAACCTCCGGATTTTGTTGGATCACCTAGGAAACAACAGATTCTCTCTTTTTTTTTTTTTTTTTTTTTGCCTCTTAGAAGAAGGCTTTTCTTCCCACTTGTCACTTGTGGCATCGAGCTCCCTTGAGAGGAACATCTCTGAAGGTTGGTGCCCTGAGGTGTCCAGAGGCCACTGACAGAGACCTGAAAAACTTACTTGGAGGTTTTGCAGCTCCAGGCCAGACCTTCATCTCCCCCATAAGCTCGTCAGGAAGCTTAAATTAGGACTGATTCGTATTTGGATCAGCAAGATATAAATACAAAATGCCCAGAAGGTGCAGAGAACACAATGCTGGGAAAGGGCTGTTCTCCGGGAGGGGATGAGCTGTAGCTGAGAACATAAGGCCTGTCCTTCCTCCTACAAACCCAACAGTGGATTTTGCAATGTGTCTGAGTCCCTTCTGGGTCTGCTCCCCAACATGACAGTTTTTACCTAATTTTTTACCTAAACCACAGCGGGTTTTATTCACCTAAATGAGCTGTAGCCGCACGAAGCAAAGGGATTGCTTGGAAAGAGCTGAGAGGACAGGAGGTTTGGAGCAATGAAGATTTGCTTCTCAGGTGAAATAAGCTGCTGGACCTCCCCTTTGGAACATCCCTGCAGCTGAATTAATGGTTCGGTGGGAACACTAAAAAAAAGACATTGAGGGGCTGGAGCGTGTGCAGGGAAGGGAACGGAGCTGGGAAGGGGCTGGAGCAGCAGGAGCAGCTGAGGGAGCTGGGGGGGCTCAGCCTGGAGAAAAGGAGGCTCAAGGGGGACCTTCTGGCTCTGCAATCCCTGACAGGAGCCTGGAGGGATTTATCACACCTGTGGATGTGGCACTTGGGGACATGGGGCAGTGCTGGGAGATGGTTGGATTTGATGCTCTCAGAGGCCTTTTCCTGCCTTTATGATCCTGTGAAAGCTGAGCATGTTTTCCATCCCTGCTTCCTGGGCTGCAGCCACGGGACCTTCTGAGGTGGCTCTGGTGTCACAGCTCTGAAACCTGCGCTGGTTGTCACGTTGGGCCCCATGCTGGGGGTGGGCACAGACAACACACAAACAGGATCTCATGGCAGTGAGAAAAGTTAAAATAAATCATCTGAGCTCTGTGTGGGGCAGAGCCTCGATTCAAAGGACTGGAGAAGCCTCTGGTTCAGCTCCCCAGGACCAGAGCAGGTGCTGAGAGCCCTGAGCTGCACAGCCAAAGTTTGAGGAGTTTGAGGAGCCCGTGCTGCTCTGCTCAAACACCTCCACGTGTGGCACCAGGCACTCCTAACCTACTTTCTCTGGGCCATTCAGTGTTTCATAGCCTTTAGGTTTTTTTTCCTCCCATTCATCTGCTTCCTAAAATAATCCCAGTTACTCAGCATGTCTTGCTGTGAGACTTGCCAGGCCCTCAGTCATGTTCTTCACCTTCTCTGAACTATCAGAGCCTCCTTCACACCCCCCATCCCAGGGCTTTACCAGCTATTCCAGGTGAGCCCTTGGCACCCAGGATGTCATTCCTGCGTTAATCCTTATCCATGCCAACACTCTGCTTATTTTGAGTTGCCGGGCGTGTTTGTGCCAAGATCTCTCCAGAGCTGTCTGAAATCATCCTCACTTACTTTTCCTGACTCGGTGCTGTTGATGTAAAGCTGTCACCGAGCTCCCCAATTTGCATTTTTTTTTTTTGCCTTTATCTGCTCTGAACTTTGTCACTCTGCCTCCTATTGACTGAGAATATTTAAGTCCTCCCATCCTCTCCTGACTTCACCCTGGAGGATCCTATTTCTGCTCATCCGCCTCATCACATCTTTCCCCTGATTAATAAATATCTCAGTGACTGTGATGCACCCAGGACTCTGCTTTTGCCTCAGTTGAGAAGCAGCTTCTGCTTCGTGTCCTACTTTCTTACGCACTTCTGACACAGCTTCACGTCCTGCCTTGTGATCGTTGGGTCCTGAGGGGCATCTGAGAGCCTGAGTGACGTGGAGTGACGTGGAGTGACGTGGAGCTGCTGGAGAGAGTTCAGAGGAGGCCACAGAGATGCTCCCAGGGCTGGAGCCCCTCTGCTCTGGAGCCAGGATGGGAGAGCTGGGGGGGTTCACCTGGAGAAGAGAAGGATCCAGGGAGACCTGAGAGCCCCTTGCAGGATCTAAAGGGGCTCCAGGAGAGCTGGAGAGGGACTGGGGACAAGGGATGGAGGGACAGAGCCCCTGGTGCCCCCTGAGCTCTGCAGGGCAGGGATCCCTCAGGGAGTTTTTGGTGTCAGGAAGGAACAGGGCTGAGGGTTGAGTGTTGCTGGGGGAAGCAGCTGGCCTTGTTGGAGTGAAGCCCTGGACCACCCCAGGGTGCCACAGCTCTGCTGGATGGCTGGGAATGTTGCTTCTCTGAGGCTCTGCATTCCTCTGTTCGTAAAATGGGATTACAGGGCCCATCTTCCCTCTCCACTCTTTCAAGAGCTGTGGAGAAAAACCCGTTTGGGAGCTGTGTTGAGTTCTGGGTGTTCACTGTGTGAGTTCTGGCTGTTTCCTCTGGGAGTTTGGTGTCCTGCTGTGTGAGTTTGGCATATTTATTACCACAGAGTGTCATTTCTGGATGTCCTTGCAGCGAGTAGTGGGGCTGACAGTGCTTTTCTCCCCAGGTCAATCGCTTTAACAAGGTGGAGGACAGAGCCATCTTCATCACTGACAGGCACCTCTATAAGATGGACCCCATGAGGCAGTACAAGGTGATGAAGACCATCCCCCTCTACAACGTAAGTACAAGGGCTGGGGAACCTCCTCTGAGGCTCCCTCAGGGCACTGCATCTGCTCTTTAGCTCCAGTTTCATATCCATAACATGGAAAAAACCCCATTTTTAAGAGATTTGATGCCTTTATAACAGTTATAGTGCAGTTATTACAGCACCAGAGCATCATGGTGGGATTCTTGGGGTTGTCCTGTGCAGAGCCAGGATCCTTGTGGGTCCCTTCCAACTCATCATACCCTGTGATTCTACGGTTTTAAATCATATTAGCTTCTAATTTCAGTGCATAAAATAAAAGCTGCACCCCAAACTGCCTCTTACACCTTTCTGCTCCTTCCCTATTTCAGTGCTGTTTGCTGTGTGCAGGATCCTGGCCCCACGAGGGGGTTGGCATTTCCCAGCAGCTCATGGCACTGTTCCAGTGTCTCTGGGGGTTTGTTTGATCCTTCCTGATGTGCTGGAATTTATTTATTCATTTATTTGTATTTATGTTCACGTTTAAGGCAGATCTTACGAAAGCTAAATTTTGGCACTGGGTTGAGGTCTGGCAGCAGATAATCAGGGCTGGGAGGGGGTGGGAGCACCTCCTCTTTGCTGCTCAGCATCCTGGAGGGAGGGATCGAGCTGCTGTTCATCTCCCTCAGCCTGAGGTGGCTCTGCTGTGGTTTATCTGCACCCTGCACAGCCTGGCTGCTGCTGGGGAACGTCGTGCTTGTGTTTGTTGGGATGTTTACCCTTGCAGGAGTGACAGATCTGGCATCTCTGTGTTGCTGAGAGGGCAGAGATGGGATTAGGGTGAGGGTGAACTCTCATCTGCAGACTCTGGAGGGAGTGACTGGCTCAGGCTGCATCCCTGCTGTTGGTTCACTGCCCTCACCAGCCCCAGCTGGGCTCCCACTGCTGATTTCTGCACTCTTACCCTACCCAGAGTGGCCAGGCTGCTGCAGTTCACTTGCTGTATCAGCAGTTACAGGTAAATCTGGATTTATCACAGGTTTAGGACAGTGTCTGCTTTGCCTGCCTGCCTGATGGGTTTAAAGGTGCAGCTTGGAGATTTTACAACAGCACCAGCCCAGGTCACTGCTGGGGGCCTGAACATTTCCCTCTGAAATCCTTAATGCCCAAAAAACTGAAGGAGGTGGGCGAGTCAGACACAACTTAGGGTTACATGGAGAGTGTCTGTTACTCAGAAATGGCAGTAATTATTGCTTTTTCACAAAAAAAGAAAAAAAAAAAAAGTGTGTCTAAAATAGAATATCCTTTCCTACAGAGCTGTAGCACAGGCTGTGTGTTGGGTCTCTGGGTGCTCTGCAGTTCCTCAGGCACAAAAAGCAGTTTATGATCTCTGCAGATGAGCCTCTTGCTCTTAGAATTGTTGCATGGAGATATAAATCAGCTTTAGTTGGAGATCTGGGGTCCTTGACACTCAGGGCTCCTGGAGTGCTTGGCACGGGAGAAATGAGAGCAGAAGACCCTCTGGTGACTCAGGCAGTGTCAGAATAATATTCCAGAGTGGAAATGGGATGAAAATAAGCTCTGGGGAATTCAGTGATGTTAAATTTCTGCTCTGTTGGCCACAGCCTCTCCTTTTTCCTGCTCCTCCTGCCCCGTGGGGAACATTCCCAAACCTGCACATGCACAGCAGGATTGGGCTGTGGGGCCAGGGCTGATGGACTGAGGCCTCTGAGCTGCAGGAATTGGGGAGGAGGAGAGAATTTGGGGAGGTGTTTGGTTCACACACAGAGCATGAAACATTTTACAGAATCCCAGAATGGTTTGGGTTGGAAGGACCTTAAAGCCCATCCAGTGCCACCCCCCCTGCCGTGTCAGGGACACCTTCCACCAGCCCAGGTTGCTCCAAGCCCCGTCCAACCTGGCCTTGGACACTTCCAGGGATCCAGGGGCAGCCACAGCCTCTCTGGGAATTCCATCCCAGCCCCTCCCCACCCTCAGAGGGAGGAATTTCTCCCCTGTATCACACCTAAACCTACTCCCTTTCCAATTGAGGCCATTCCATTTGTATTTCTTCTGCCAGGATTTCCTGAGCTGAACTCTGGCAAACAGTTAATGCTGTGGTGCAGCTTTTTGTTCCTTTTTGCAGTCATGTGCTATATTTTCTCACAGATGCTCTGTATCTGCATGGTCTTTCACCTCCAGACTGCCTTGCACACTCTGCCCTTGCTTTTCCACGTGCCTGATCCCTTCTGCCCTGGCAGCCCTTCCCCAGTGGGATGGAGGTGGTGTAAGCAGCTGAGCAGTGACACAGGAATTCCTTCCCTTTCAGGGGGAGAGAACAGTTTTTTGAAATGCTGTGAGGGTTTCTGATGGGTAGCAACTGCAGCAGTGGTGATGGTTGGGGGTGAACCAGCCCTGTCCTGCGTTGGGTGTGGGTGCTCTGGGATCACCCTCCCCGCAGGCAGAGGTGAATCCCCCTGAGATCCTCTGCCTGCTCCCTGTGGACACAGCAGCATCCTTAGGGGTGGTGTTTCCATGGAAATCTCACTGGAGACGGTCAGCTGGTGGCTGGCAAACCACAAACTTGGTTTTGGGCTGCAGAAATCACTCCCCATCTCCCTCAGCCCTGCTCAGGGCTCTGCCCTGGGACGAGGGGGAAGGGCTGGAAATTAAACCAGCTTTGATTTGGCTTAGATGGACGGGAGGAATCCTTCCCTGGGAGGGTGGGCAGGCCCTGGCACAGGTTGCCCAGAGAAGCTGTGGCTGCCCCTGGATCCCTGGAAGTGTCCAAGGCCAGGCTGGAACAACCTGGGCTGGTGGAAGGTGTCCCTGCCTGTGGAACTGGGTGATCCTTGAGGTCCCTCCAAGCCAAACCAGACCATGGCTCTGTCATTTGTGTCCTGGCTGAGGAATGTGTGATTCTGTGTGTGTGTGAGACAATCAGTACCCTCCCTTTCAACCCCTGTGTGAAGAAGCTGCTTTGGGGGGGTTTCCCCATGTGGGTTTTCCACGTGCAGTTCCCTCAGAAGTGCCAGTACACGGTTACCTTTTTGTTGTCACCTGAGTGAAAACCACACAGGCGATGGCAGAGAGGGATGAAGAGGCACCCAGGCAGCAGAAAGGCTCTTGCAGGCGCCGTGCAGCGTGAGCACAATGAAGGATTTTTTTTCCCTGCTCTTCAGCAGAGCCAATATTAGTGTTGGTAAATACTGAGATAAGCACCTTCTCTGAAATGATTTCTTTTGTGTTGCATTTATGTGTTCAGAGAGTCTTACGGGGAGGGGGTGAAATGGGAGGATTTTGAAGGGCTCTTGGACTCCTAACAGGGTTCTGCTGAATAATTAATGTTTAAATTGCCTTTTCAAATCCGACACCGCGACTTGTTCATCTTTCACACTCGCTGCACATTTAAAACCTCGATGGCAGCGGTCCCTGTGGTGCTATTGTGCTCACAGGAGGGTATTTAAGCATGCAAATTAATTTTCAGGGACACTATAAACCCAGGCAGCTGTTAATGCCTGAGCATGGAGTGGAGCTTGTTTTGAAAGCGTTTCACAGCCCCAAAATAGCCTGGACAGAGAATAAACCCCACCTGTGCTGGGGGGTCGTGGCTGCAGGAGGTCCCTGCCCGGGGCTCCAAGGTCAGCAGTTGCCGTCCTTGGGTTCCTGGGGGGATAAACCAACAAAATCCCAGGGATTCAGACCTCGGGAAGTGGCTCATCCCAAAAATAGAGTGTGGACTGTTGGCTCTGCTGGGGTGTGTGAGACAGGCAGAGCAGGAACAGGTTTCTTGCAAATAATCTGTTGTGAGAGTTAAACCAGCCTGGGCCTGGGTGGGATCCGTGTTCCAGAGGAGTCAGGAATGTCCAGCTGGAATTGGTGCTCACCCCCCAGCAGGCTCTGAAACCTTTTTCCTTTAGGAAGGGAATAATGAGACTTTGATTTCCAAAAAAATGGTGCGTGGGTGCCTCTCACTTGTAGGAGAATGTGGCTTCTCTCTGCAGGTCTCTGGGTGACCCAAAGGAGTCATGTGGCCCTTTAATGAAGTTCTCTCTGTATTCATCATCCTTTTACCTATTTTATTTATTTTAATTTAATTTAATTTTTTATTTTTCTTATGCCATTTTACTTTATTCTATTTTTCTTTTTAATGTTATTTATTCTATTCTTTTTATTTTAACTTTTTATTTATTTTATTCTATTTATTGTATTCAATTTTAGTCTATTTATTTATTTTATTCTATTCTATATTATTCTATTTATTTTATTTTCCTTTCTCCTTTCTCTGATTTCAAAGGAGTCATGTAGCCCTTTTGTGGAGTTCTCTCTGTACTCATCATCCTTTTGCCTCTTTTATTTATTTAATTTAATTTAATTTTTTATTTTTCTTATTCTATTCTGTTCTGTTTTTCTTTTTAATTTTACTTATTATTTTTATTTTAATTTAACCTTTTATTTAATTTTTTGTCCTATTTATTTTATTGTATTCTCTTTGTTTAATTTTATTTTATTGTATTCTATATTATTTTAGTCTATTTATTTTATTCTATTCTATATTATTCTATTCATTTTATTTTCCTTTCTCTTTTCTCTGGTTTGATGTACTTGCCTTTTGATGCCTTTTTTTTTTTCTCCTCCTTACCCTTTGTTTCCCCACTCACATTCATTTTCTGCTTTCTGTAACATTCATCTGAATAACTCACATTGCCCCTCCTAAAAACTCCCTGCTTTTCCTTTGTGAGAGGATGCCAAAGCTTCTGCTGAGCCAAGTGCAGCTACTCCACAGACAAAAAGAAAACATTAGTAAATAAAAAACCCAAACCAAACCTCCACACCTTTTATTTGTCAGAACAGCCAGACCTTAATCCATGGGAATCATCAGGGCTTTGTGGGGTTTATAATTTATATTTTTATTATATCCTTGCTTTGCCTGCCCCAGGGTCACAGGGTCGTTCAGGCTGGAGAAGACCTTTAAGACCATCCAGTCCAGCTGTCAACACCATAAATGTTCACCATTAAACCATGTCCTGAAGGGCCACACCCACGTGGGTTTGGAATATTGGGATCCCAGGATGGTTTGGGTTGGGAGGGACCTCAAAGCCCACCCAGTGCCACCCCCTGCCATGGGCAGGGACACCTCCCACCCGCCCAGGTTGCTCCAACCCATCCAGCCTGGCCTTGGACACCCCCAGGGATGGGGCACGGGTGCTTTTGTACCAACACTCACGAGGTGGTTCTTGCTTTGTCCCCACAGCTGGTGGGACTGAGCGTCTCCAACGGGAAGGACCAGCTCGTGGTGTTCCACACCAAGGACAACAAGGATCTCATCGTCTGCCTCTTCAGCAAAGACCCTTCCAGCGACAGCAGGGTCGGGGAGCTGGTGGGAGTCCTGGCAAGTCACTTCAAGAGGTCAGTGCTTGGCGGGGGGTTCGCTGAACGCTCGTCCTCACGTGCCAGCTCACCTCCTGGAGCTGTGGTGGTGCCAAATCTGCGTCACTTCACTGTGTAACTTCACCAGGGCTTTTCCTGCTGGTTTTGGGACACACCTTTCGGCTTTGGGACACACCTTTTGGGACACACCTTTTGGGTAGAGCGCTTTGTTGCCTCCTCTCCTTCCCTGTGTGTCAGAGCACGGGTGTTTGGGGAGAAATGATCGCTGAGGCTGCGTTTGGAGTGTGTCACAGTGGCTCCTGAAGGCTCCTGTCAGCCAAACTCTTAATATGTAAAACCAAGACAGAGCTTTTTGTTTCTCTGGTCGCTCCCAGTTTTGTCAGCAGGTGATTTATTGCTGAGCTGTAAAATGTCATCTCTGTTTCCTGAAATCTGTCGGTTTGTTGGTGATGAGTTAACCTCGTTAGCCAGGACTGAGCTCCTGGAGCTCCAGCTGGAACAGAACAATCCCCTGGATTCCAGGAGCGAGTCCAGAGCAGCCCCAGGAGTGGCTGCATTTCAGGCAGTCACAGGAAGGAGCTCTGTGGAGAAATGGGGTGTGGAGTGAGCACTTTGGAGCGTTCCTGGCTCCCCCAGGACAGATTCCCAGGAGGAATGTTGCTGATCAGCCTTTGCCATTCCCAATATCAGTGCTCCATCTGGGACTGATGATGTTGAGCCTTTATAAGTAACTCTTCAGGCAGAGCTATGAGTGGCAGGAAGATGAGAGGGAATTTAGGTCACTTTAGCTCCCTGGGTATTTTTTTACTGTGAATTAAGGAAGAATCTGCTGGTCCAGCCCCTTCTCCTCACCATGGTGTGAAGTTCAGGGCTGCCTGTGCTGCTGGAGCAGGGGCTGCTGGGTCCATCTGAAATGAATCCTCAGCACTGGCACAACTTGCTTTGGGGAAATTCAGGCCTGAAAGGCGACAGAAAACATTCTCTGGTTTTGCTTTTACCTAAATATCACTTCATCTCAAAGGCAGCCCCTCTGGAGGGTTCAGGAGGTGGAGTAAAGCAACACACTTTGTTTGGGAATCCCGTGGAGCTGCTGGAGCTCTGCCATGTCTGGCATCACCTTCAGGTGGCTGGTGCTGCTCAGGGCCTTGCCAGGTCTCCAGTGTGCTGTGAAACTCTTGATTACACTCCAGATCTCGTCTTCAGTGGCCAAACTGCCCAGGAATCCTGTTCCTTTCCCTTGGATGAGTCCCCAGAGCTGCAGCCTTTGGTGTCACCTGTGCCACCCTCTACCCCAGCCACTTGTGACGGTGTGACCATCAGCCTGAAGTGTTGCACCTTCATCTAAGGGTGTAAACCGCTGATTTGCAGGGGGTTTTTGCTGATTTTAACACTGACATCGCTGTCTTTAAAAAGAATTAGGTTTAATCTCATCACTATCTGTAGGAGAATAGCACTTAAATGCTATGCTGATAAGCTCCACTTAAATTAGCATTATTTTAGTGCTTCAAATGACAAATCTCACCACAGCTGGTTAAAGGGGAGAGCTGGTCTAAAAGCCCCTTTTTCCCAAGAGAAGTTCCTGGATTAAGGGAAACACACAGGACAACTCGCATTTAGTTTTCCTAAAATCCAAACATCCCGGGCTCCCTCCTTGGAGCAATGTCTGTCAGTCGAAATAGAAGGAAATATTCATGGGTTTTAGTCACTCTCAATTTTCTTGAGAGTCAGAAACCGCTGTCAGTGATGGGATTAGCTGACCCCTGGCTGGAGAGGGGCTTTGGGAATTCCTCATTAACCAGGATTAGCTGGAGGTCGTGTGCCCCCCATGGCAGGGGTCAAGTTTCTCTGTCCTGCCTGTAAGGAGGTGGTTGCTGAGAGCAAAGCCTGCATCCAGCAGTGAAGTCTCGAGCCTGGCAGTTCAATTTGTGAGCCACAGTGGGATTTAGGAGCTCTGCTCCACGTGGGAGCAGCTCCCATGGGTTACAGGGCTCTCACTGAGGCCCTCTCTGAACATATAAAGCAATTTCCAGCCATCCCCTCGTCCCTCCTGAACCCCTGCTGGGAGGTTCTGGCAGGGCTGAGGTGTCACAGCCACCTGTGGTTGTGGGGGGGTAGAAGGTAATGATATTTTAACTCTTTGTGCAATAAAATCGTGTCAATTCAGTGCCATTCCGTGGGTAGGAAAGGGGAGGGGGAGGCTGGTGGGGTCACCTGTGCTGAGGATGCTCAAACCTTCTCATTCAGGTGCTTGGTATCAGATTTTACTGTTTTTCCAAGCTCTTTGAGCTGGAAACTTCGTTGCTTCACACATCTCTCTGGGAATTTTGGAGATTTTCAGCAGTAAACAGATTAGACACTTCAGGTCTAGAGGTGGCATCTTTAGATTCTGAATTCTGGCAGCTGCTTTTGGAGACATGACCCTGCTCCTGTTCTTGGCCATAAAAGGCTCCACATTTGGGAGTGTTTTGCCTGAGTTCACATCTTTTCACCTGCCTGAAGCTGCATCTTTTAAAATGATTCCTGGTTGGAATGGCCTTACCTCGAGCTCACGAGTTGTTTACAGAGTGTAAATCCAACAGGATGCTCCTGGGAGCTGGAAAATGTTCAGTGCAGTTACCAGGAGTTTGAGTCATGCTTCTTCTAATAGATGAGGTAAATTTAGGTTTTTTTTTTTTTAAACGATGCACTTATTTGGGCAGCTGAAATCCCAAATTGTGGGAATGCAGCTGAGACGCTGATGCGGCCACAGCAAGTTGATGTCTGCCTGCAAAATGTGTCCACGAGCTGAGTTCCCCTTGTGTTCCCTGCTGTTCTCTGGCTGTCTCAGCCCCTGGGATGGGCAGATCCTGCCAGAGCCCTTGTCCCTGCCAGGTGAGAAGAGCTGGGATTGAGTGAGGGCATGGAATAGCTGGGAACATCCTCTGGACTCTCTGGCTGGGAAGATCTGATGGGACTCACATTCCTTTCTCTCTCCCCATCCTTGGCTCCCCCACTGTGACCCTGTGTGGGTGCTGTGACCTGAGCACCTGGGGGGTGTTCAGGCAGCTCAGGTGTCCCCACAGAAGGTTCCCAAGGCCCATCCTGTTCCCTTTTGTTCATTTGTTGCTGTGCTGGGGCTGGCAGGGTTTGTTCTGTCTCGCTGCCCACGCGTTGGGATCGCTGTGTCACTGCTCTCCTGTGCTTTCTGTTCCCTAATCCCCACATTGTCTGCAGCCACAGCCCTTGGGTTCCTTCCAGGATTCCTGGAGGGCAGGGGGAGTTACCAGTACACAGCAATCCCTGCAGAAACCCAGCAGAAAATCACTTGCCTGAGGGTAATTTGGTATTTTCCAGTCAGCTTCCAGACCTGCCGGCCAGTTTTGAATCCTCAGTGTGCCCTGGATCCGTTTTCTGCTGTTCATTCTCTGGTGGGTCAGGAAAGCCTCCCCAGCTCCCATTCCCACGGAAAATCAGCTTTTTGTTGCACTTCTCGAAGTGTTCCTGGCATGAAAAAAAAAAAAATCCTTATCTCCCTCAGCCCTGGATTTGTAATACTGGGAACACCATGAGCTCAGGAGAGGGGTTTGGGCTCTCAGCAGGCTCATCAGTTTAGTTTTTGCAGCAGAACTGTGAATCCTCCATTTGAGTCTTGACCTCTACATCTCAAGTCAGTTCTCTGCCCAATACCATGAAGAGTAGCAATTTATTGCATTTTATGGCCTTTTTTTTTTTTTTTTTGACTCTGAAGTGGTTTATTGGTGAGTTTTTCCTTCCCCAACCTGTGTCCTGCTGCTGTTGTGTTGTCAGCACCAGTTCTGTCCCAGACCTTCTGGAAAGGGGACTCTGCTGTGGCTGAAACACATTCCAGTTCTTTTATTCCAGCATTTTTGGGTGACTGTGGTGCTTTCCCATCCACAAGCAGCACCTGGATGCTGAAGCTCCATCCAGTGTCCTCCTGGGATGGAGCTCTTGGTAGGAATGAAGTTGTTGGAGCTTGATGTGCTTGGAAGGAGATTTAACAATTCCCGTGGTCTGGTCCCTTGGTGTCTCCTGGAATTATTTTGTATTCAGGAAATCTTGAACCCAAAACACTTCAAAATCATTGATTGCTTTGGGAGTTTGGACCCAGGTTTTCCTCAGAAACTGTAATTCCTGTGGAAATAGGTCTCCAGTGACCCAGAGGAGCTCTCAGTGACCAAAGGTCCTCTGTAGTGACCCAAAGGAGCTCTCAGTGACCAAAACTGCTCCCCAGTGACCCAGAGGAGCTCTCAGTGACCAAAACTGCTCCCCAGTGACCAAAGCAGCTCCCCAGCCCTCCACCCCATTGTGATGAATTCCCTCATTCAGCTTTTGCCTTTGAGCTGCCCAGTTCATTCCCTCTCTGCAGGTGATGGATTAAACAGGTGAATCCTTTCCATTCTTGGCCAGGCTGTAGCAGCAGGGGGAAACTGGAAGGATTATTTGTGGTGTGTGTGGGGGGGGGGTAAAAACCCCAGAATTTAGGCTGTCAGAAGTGGTGATACAAAATCCTGGAATAGAAAATCCAAAGCCTTCCTCCTCCCTTGGGGTTAGAGAAGCCATCAGACCCCTAAGTATAAACATTACAATATTTTAGAGCACTTAACATTTTCTGTGCCCTTTTATGAGTCTCTGTCCAGCTCCCTCCTGTCCTTGAGATCAGAACATAACAACATTTATGATCAGAACATAACAACAGTTATATTTCAGGGTGTTCATTATCACACCTTTCTAACATGCTGTTATTTTCAGTGCTGAACCACAGCTCAGGCCATTCATTCATTCATTCATTCATTCCAACTGGGAAAGTTTGACATGAATTCACACATTTTTTTTTTCCCCTGGAAATGTTCAGAAAACCTGTGGATGTGGCACTTGGGTGGTGAGCACAGAGCTGCTGCTGGCTTGAGGGTTGGACTCCATGATCTTTTTTAAATGACTCTGTGATTCCATGAACCATCACCCTGCCCACCGTTAACAACCTGACAGCGGCACAAAGTGTCTCCTGAAGAGCCTTGGGTGGTACAAACACAGCCCAAAATCACAGTCACAGGGTCATGGAATGGTTTGGGTGGGAAGGGATCTTAAAGCCCACCCAGTGCCACCCCGTGCCATGGGCAGGGACACCTTCCACCAGCCCAGGTTGCTCCAACCTGGCCTTGGACACTCCCAGGGATCCAGGGGCAGCCACAGCTTCTCTGGGCAACCTGTGCCAGGGCCTGCCCACCCTCCCAGGGAAGGATTCCTTCCCAATATCCCACCTAACCCTGCCCTCTGGCAGTGGGAAACCATTCCCCCTTGTCCTGTCCCTCCTTGTGAACAGTCTCTCTCCATGTTTCCTGTAGCCCCTTCAGGTCCTGGAAGGTCACAATCAGGTCACCCCAAAGCTTCCCTTCTTCAAGCTGAACTCCAGAGCACAAGGCTGGGGCACTTCCAGCCTCTCATCCATTGACAGCAGCCCCACTGATCCCAGAGCAGCTCAGGGTGTGTTTCCCCAGTGAAGGGGGTAAATAGTGATGGTCCTGCTGTTGGTTTCTCTCCCTCAGAGCCCTGCAGAGCCCTCCAGGAGCAGATGGTGCCACCTTGGCCGCCCTTCCTGGGCTCTCTTCCCCCCAGCACGTGGTCAGGCTGTGAGAGCCCCATCTGCCCCCAGCCCTGTGCTGGGCACTGGGAGCCTCCCAGTGCTTCCCAAATCCCACCCACAGCCAGCTTTCCCATTTTGGCTTTATCTGGGAAGGAAGGGGTGTTGTAATTCCTGCCATCTGCCTGGCAGATCGTGTGCTGGAGCAAAGGGATGCTGGGTTGGCAAACAGCTCCTGGAGAGGAGGAATCCTCCCCCCCCTGTCTGCAGTCCCTGAGCTGCTCCAAAAGCTGCAGGTTTGGGCCCAAAACAGATGCAGATGTATTTTGGTGTCAACACACAGCTCCCAGCTCGTGCAGCTTCTGGTGTGTTCGGTGTGTTCAGCACCTGCTGTCAGATCCCAGCCCAAACCAATCCCAGATCCCAGCACCTGCTGTCAGATCCCAGCCCAAACCAATCCCAGATCCCAGCACCTGCTGTCAGATCCCAGCCCAGACCTGCCCCCTGTGTCCTCCCTGGGCTGTGGGAAGGGGCCAGTCCAGGCTGGCAGCACCAGCAGCTGCTGCTCCCAAATCTTTGGGCGTGAAAAGCGGCTCGTGGTGATGCCCAAACGTCACCCTGGATTGTGCAGCCCCTTCTGTTCCCAGCCTTGATTTCCCACCTTGGGGCTTGTTATTCCCATCTAAAGTTCTTGATGAGTTCCTGTTCATCAGCTCTGGGCCAGACCCAGGGTCAGGCTTAGGAACAGCTTTGCCTTTTTAATCTCTCACCTTCAGGTTTTTGAACATCAGTCCAAAAGGTGTTTCTGTAAAGATGAGGATTTCCAGGCTCTAATATTTTTAGAGAGGTGGAAATTTAACAAAATAGGAAGTCACTGAGTTGGTCGTGTTTGAAACAATGGGGGGAAAAGATGCATTTTCTCTCTTGAGTATTTAATATTCAAGGAAATATCAAATATTGGTATTGATACATTGGATATTTGATGAATATTTCTACCACTCTTTGCATTCTTACAGAAAGTATCATCAGGAATCATTAGAATTATAGAATATGACTCTATTTAGTGGCTTCAGTCTGTTTAGTGACTCTAATTAGTGATTTTTCTCAGAACTCACATGTTAAGCTTAGAGGGGAGGTTTGGGTTGGGTTTTTTTTAATTTGGTTTTTGTCCTCTCTGATAAAACCTGGATGTGCTGAAGACCCCGAGCTCAGCACTTGGAATTTTCAGAGGTGTCTAAGGAGCTTTTTAAAATGGACATTAAAGATCTGGCAAAAACACAACAATTCCTTCTGAAGCCAAAGTCAAATAAATTACTATTTAAACTTGTGGCTCCGTGAACCTGGTTATGGAAAAACAAACCCAAACCATTTGTTTCTTGACGGACTTTACAGCTCTTATTTTGTCTTTTTGTCTTTTAATGTGTGAGCTGAAGGTTTAAAGCTCGTGGTATAAAGCAAAGCAGGCCGGGAAAAGAAAAAAAGAATCATGTTCCTGATGGAAAACTGAAGTAGAACGACTTCATCTGCTGAGTCTGGTGTATTGCTCTCTCCTTAAAAATCCTCCTTGTCATCTCTTATCCAAATATCTGTGTTTGGTCCATGGCTCTCCTTTCCCCCCCCTTTTTTCTCCACCAAATTCCTAAATAAACCGTGTGGGGTTTTTAAGCAATACAAGGCAGATTTGAGAAGTGCAGTTATGGTGATTTTTGTGGTTAGTTTTAATGTGTTGGCTTGGTCTCAGCCCTTCAGAGCCTTAAACCACTTTTTGATTTGCTGTTGCTTAAACAATGCCTTCCCCCCCACACACACACAACACACACTTTTCAAAACAGGCACATTGAGGATGATCCGAGGCAAATTTCCCTGGAAATCTGCTTTGTTCACGGAGTCAGGCTGGGAGCTCCTGCCTGTAGCTGGGGAGTTGTGTGTAATAATTTATTGTCCGAAATAAGATGTTTTACGGGATATTCTAATGCTAAATTGAGGGGAAAAGAAGAGAGGTTGCTGGTGTGGATTCCCCAGTTGTTTTTTTTTTTCCAGATTTTTTTTCCCTGAGTAAAGAAGGTTTTTGTGAGGGTGGGCAGGCCCTGGCACAGGTTGCCCAGAGAAGCTGTGGCTGCCCCTGGATCCCTGGAAGTGTCCAAGGCCAGGCTGGAGCAACCTGGGCTGCTGAAAGGTGTCCCATGGCAGAGGCAGCCTCTCCAGGCAGCTCCACGGGGTCCTTCAGAGCCTTTTTCCTGGCAGTTCAGTGGGAATCGCTGCAGTTGGAGATGCCTCCAGCATCTCCACAGCGCTGCTCTTCCCGAGGGGAGAACAATGAGCCATTTTCCGCCCGCGACGCTCCCGGGTTTGACAAGCAGCTCATGGAACCGCAGGATCTCCTGAGCTGGGAGGGACCCTCGAGCTCAGCTCCTTGGAGGGGGTTTGGGGTCGTGCTGAAGGGCACAGGGAGAGTTTGAGGGCCCCTCAGTCCGTGGCTGGAATGGCTGGGGAAGGGGCAGCTTTCAGCACTGATCTCATTCCATTCAATCCCATCCTTTCCTTCAGGGATTTCATTTGGGAGCCCCAGCACTGGGGGGGTAAATGCAATTCAGGTGATATAAAGCCCAAAAAGCACCTGCTGCTTCCTCCTCTGGATCCCATCCAGCCCTGGGCTCTGCCTTGGAGGTTTGTTGTCGCTGGGCTGCTTTTCCTTCCCACTGGTGGGAATGTTGGGGTAGGAGGAGCTCTGGACACGCACCAGGCGTGGAGAACAGCGAGCTACTCCTCCAGCAGCAGCAAACTCAAACTCCCCAGCAGCACCATTTTCCAAATCCCATCTCTCCTGGTATCCTGAGGACCTTGGGAAGCATCACTGGGCCTGTTTCCAGGCTACTCAGCAACCGAGGCTCGGGAAACAACCTGCTGGTTTAATTCTTAGAGGCAGAACTGAACAGGGTTTAAACTTGGGTGTCAAACAGCGTTTCCACAGCACTGCCCAGCGTGTCTGACACTGCAGCTGAGCTGGGCCCTCCTTCCTGCTCCCTTTGCTCCCCTCTTTTCTCCCCCCCTGGAAGCTCCTGCCCTGTGCAGGATTCATGGGGGGGAAGTGACCCCACAAATGTGGGAGCAGAGCAGCTGGGGAGGGGGGTCCTGCTTTGCAGCCAGCAGGATCCTGTGCCAAACGTTTGGATCCAGGGAATGCTGCCCCTGGGCCCTGGGGTGAGCTCTCCAGGGAGCTCTGTGGGGAAGGGGCAGGGAAAGGGCTTCGTCCAAGGGGCCTTGTCCTTCTGAGTGGCTCAGTTTGGGGCTCAGTCCACTAGTGACACCCTGCTGGCCTGGAACATCCCAGCTGGCCTTGGCCATGGCCTCCCAAGGGCATCTCCACAGCCATCCTCCCCCTCTCACTTCCCACCTCTCCTCTGTCCCATGCCTAAAAAGCACAAGTTTGGTTTTCTTCCCAACTCTCTCTTCTTTCTTTTTTTTCCCTCTATTCCCCCCCCCCCCCAGATCCCTCTGTAGAACAGGGGCAAGGGAGGAGTGCCTTGAGGTTCATTTCCTCAGCACAAAAATCCCGAGAGGTGGGCAAAGCCCTCGGGAAGGAGAGCGGATAACGCTCCGAATCCATTAAATCCCATCAGCAGCTTCCTCCACGTACCCAGTTCCATACTGGGAGCCCAGGCAGCAGCTCTGGGGGGTGGTGATGTGTGCCCACGGCGTGAGTGAGGGGATGCCCATCCCAGGAGGACACAGCCGCTCCCAGGAAGGTCCCACACCTCCTTCTCCAGCCTCGCTGCTGTCCCGTCACTCCTTTCCCTCTCCGGCATTTCCCTCAGCTGGGGACCCCAGCAAACCAAAACCAACAAAACCACAACAACAACAAAAAAAAAAGCTCCACCATGATCATATTTACTGGTGACCTACTTAAAATCCCATCTTCCTCAGCCCTGTTTGGTGTGTGCTGCAGTGCTGGCTGGCTCGAGTCTCCCAGGGATTGCTGGTGGAATGATAATGAATTCAAAGCCTGGCCCTTCTCTTGCTCAACTGTACTTTCTCAGGGACGTGGTTTATTTTTTATTGCATCATTTAGACTTCTCTTTTTTTTTTTCTCCCCCCCCCCCCTTTCCCCTTTGCTTGTGATGTATTATTCCCATTTTTGGTGTCCCTGCTCTGTGCTCTGGCTGCGGGCAGAGCTGCTGTTTGAAGCGGTGCCGTTCAAAATCACGGGATGCCTTAATCTTGTGGTAATTTCTCTGTTTGTTTTTGAGGAAAATGAGGCTTTTAGCTCTATCCTGGCCTGCAGAGTCTGAGCTGTGCCTGTCAGAGGCTTGTGTTGAGCATCATTTTTTCTTTCTGGTGAAAATAACCCAGCAGAGGTGATGATTTATTTACCAAATGCTTTACACCTACTCCGGCGTATTTTTGTAGGGTTGCTGTAAATGGGTTTGTAAATGCAGGAGGGGAAGTAAATCAGCATTTTGCATATTCAGAGAGACATGTAATGTTTTGGGTTGGAAGTTGCCCAGAGAAGCTGTGGCTACCCCTGGATCCCTGGAAGTGTCCAAGGCCAGGTTGGACGGGGCCTGGAGCAACCTGGGCTGATGGGAGGTGTCCCTGCCCATGGCAGGGGGTGGCACTGGATGGGTTTTGAGGTCCCTCCCAACCCAAACCATTCCATGATTCTGGGATTCCGTAATCACACCTGAAATGCTCATTTCTGGTGACTCTAGTACCTTCTGGGTTTACACCTCCAGGGGCACAAAGCAGCCCGTGTTTTCATGCCAGCCTGAATCCCCTGATCTCAAATCCAAACAGAATTTCCAAGCATATGGATAGAAACACGTAAAACAAAAATTGTGAGGTGTCTTCTGCATTTCTTGACCCCAAATAACTGTGTTGTTGGAGCTAAGCCCTGTTGATTTTAAGTGTATGTAACAAATTCAGCTTCTTGCAGTCCATAGGATCATGGAATTGTTCAGGTTGGAAAAGCCTTCCAAGATCAGAGTCCAACCATTCACCAGCACTGCCAAGGCCACCACTAACCCATGTCCCCAAGTGCCACAACCTACATTTAAACCCCTCCAGGGATGGGGAATCCCCCACTGCCCTGGGCAGCCTGTTCAGATAACTGTGCAGATGATTCTTGTTTTCTCACCAAGCACTGTTGCAATTGGGGTTATTTTCATTATTGGAGGTGCAGAGGGAGCATTTCCCACCCTGTCCCTGCCAGCTCTGGGTTATTGCCTCGTGCTGCCTCTGTAGGATGGGACATTGCCCTGTGCTGTCCCCACAGGAGGTGACAGCAATGGTGGAGGTGAGGGGAGAAGAGCTAATTAGCTCCTCTATACTGGTAAAACCACTCAGTATCTATGGAAATTAATTCAGTTTCTGGCTCCAGGGCGCTGGCTTCAAATTAGAGTCTAAGTAATGTTTTTGTTCTACTCTAAGTAGTGAGGAGGAGCTGGTCAGGACAGAGCATAAACATGGGAACAGCTTGGTGCTCCTGGAGCTCCAGACTGCTGATTCAGGAGGAGGAACCTCAGCACTGGTGTCTCCTGAGTCAGGCTCTGCCCTTTCCTCCAGCTGGGAGAACCCACAGGTGATGACTGAGCTGTCTAAAGTGAGTTTGGAGCCTTTGGAGTGGGTGTCACTGCCTCATCAGGGAAATTGGGATGCGTGTTCCTGTTCCCAGGCGTGACAGTCCTCACCCCTCCTCCCTCACAAACCACCAGCAGATGAATTGGGATTGACTGGAAGAGCTGCCAGAGAAGTTCTTGCCACAAAACGTGGCTCTGGGAGGAAGAAAAGTCGAGATTGCAGCGAGGAGTGTTGTCTGTCCAGGTCTGTGCCCAGGGGGGGTGAGTGGGGGCAGGTTAAATGGAGCATCTAAAACCACCCAGAGCAAACAGGAGAAAGAAACAGCTCTGCTTTTGTTGACCAGAGGGTCCCTGTCACAGCCAGTGGGATTTTAATGCACACCATGTCCATCTGTGGCAGCTGCCCTCGTGGCTGTGTGGGCTCTGAGGGCTGATCCCACCTCACAAAGCCCCCTGATCAGGAGAAGTGTCTTGTCTCCTCATCTGCCTTAATTTCAATTAATCTTCCAGAGCCCGTGGTATAAATTAATATTCCCAGTCCACAGGGTGCCTTGCATAAAGGTTTTTTACATATAAATGGCACATATATCCTGTAACAGAGCCGTGATTCACGGGCTGATAGATGTTAAATCTGAGGTGGGAGCCAGCTGACTAATTTATACCAAGTAATTAGATTCTGAATTAAATGCACAAAAAAAGACTGTTATTTTTTTTTATCCCTCCTTGCTTTTTCCTTGTGTGAACTCAGATGAGCTGATACTGGAGAAGGAAGGGGATGTTCTTCCTTCTCCATCTCCCCATCCTGGTACCTGCTGGAAGCCTCGAGGGGCAGCCACAGGAAGATTTACAGGGATGGCTCCTCCTCACAGGAATGTGTTTGTGTTTGCCTGGGTAGATCCCTTTGACAGTGACGTTTTGATGATGCACAGGTGGAGGACAACCAAAAGCAATGAAATAAACATGTCTTTTTATAGGTCACGGAGTGGTTTGGGTTGGAAGGGATGTTAAAGCTCATCCCATTCCACCCCCTGCCGTGGGCAGGGACACCTTCCTCTATCCCAGGTTGCTCCAAGCCCCATCCACCCTGGCCTTGGACACTTCCAGGGATCCAGGGGCAGCCCAGCTATTTTTAGCTTGGTTTCCCAGGGAAACGAGGGGTTTTATGTGGCTGCTGTATCCTCAGATTGACAGGGAGGGAGGGAGGGAGCAAAGATCATTCTCTGGGAGGGTTTTTTTTTGTGGTGAAAATGGCTCGTTTTGATTAAAGAGACCAGCCCAGCCAACAGAGGGGGTTCAGCATCCCCAGCCTCCCTGCTCCCTCAGCCCACCAGGTGTCCCAGCGTGGAAATGCCAGGCTGGGAGTGAGGGAAGGGTGCTGAGGGGACAGGGAAGGGGTTTGTTGGGGGGATTTAATTGATTTTTTAGGAAAGCAGACTGCAGTTGTTTCTCCACTCTCAATGCACCTTCTTGATGGTTTTCATGGAAGCCTAAAAGGTGCTTTTGTGCCTCCAGCCACGTGCAGCAGCAACTGCTGAATGCATCCTTTTCCTTTTTTTTAATGTAGGAAGGAGGTAAGGAAAGGCCTTTCAGTGCCTGAACCCAGGACCTTGGGCTGCTGCAGACCTTTCACCCCCATGAGATTGGTACATTTGGGCTTGGTGCTCCCACCTAAATCGAGGCAGTGACACTTTTCCTCCCAGGAACTTTTGAAGAGGGCAAAAGGGGTGATTAAAACCCTTAATCATCAGTGTGTCACCTCAGCAGCCAGCACATGTTGTGTTTCAGCTGGAGGGTGACGTGGGAGAGGATCCTGTTTGCCACAATCAGTCACCGTGAGGTGCATCCCCATGACTCAGATGGGAAGTGGGGGGGTTGAAGTGAACTTTTAACCACTAGAGGTGTCCAGTGCCACTTTTAAATCCCTTGTGGTACAACAGGGATCTGCCAAGAGCCGGTAGGTGAGACCCAGGACCTGCAGGAGCCTCCTGCCTTCCTGCAGCGAGACGAGGGGTGTCCTCAGGGTCTCTGAAATGCCACCAGAAGTCTGTGTTCAGGGCCTTCATTCCAGCATCCACCTTCAGGTCTGAGCAGGACTCATTATCTCCAGCAGTTCAGCAGCTCCCACTCCGGGGCAAGTGGGATAGGGAAGCCAATTCCCAAAGTGTTCACTGCTGCTTGTTGTCCATCTGCAGCGTGGAGGGGGGGTGTTTGCCCAGCTGCTGGTCAGGGTTGAGCTTGGCTCAGGGTGGAATTAATTTGCCTTGTAACAAGGAATTACATGAAGGCTTTTGAATGTTAATGGTCCTCTTGTGCCTCTGTGACAGCTCCACCGGTGCTGTATCCTGCAAATTGGCCAGGAGGAACCAGGGAGGACAAGGGAAGAGAACAGGGCACGAGGATGAGCTTGGAAAGGGCAGGAAAAAAAACAGCTTGGAGGGAACTTGATTTAAAGGAAAGCTCAGGCTGGTCCAGCCCTCACAGCTCCGTGGGACTGAGCTGGGATTTCAGTGCCCAGTGGAGCTCCACACTGTGCTCCCTGTCCCCAGGAGGTGCTGGGATGTGTCAGTGGGTGACAGGGGTCTCCCACTGGTGGGAAGGTCCCTGGGCAGCTGGAGGCTGAGGAACTGCAGGGTGAGGGATCAGTGCTGGTCACTCCTCTGCTGGGGGCTTCAGCTTGGGGTTTCCTATCACAGATTGATAAAATCATCAAGGTTGGAAAAGTCCTCTGAGCTCATCAGTCCGTTGCCGAGGCCACCACTGCCGTGTCCCCAAGTGCCACGTCCACAGGGCTTTGAAATCCCCCCAGGGATGGGGACTCCAGCAGTGCCCTGCACAGCCTGGGTCGGTGCTGTGTCCCAGAACAGGGACAGGGGGGTGATCCCGTGGGGATGGAGCTGGAGCTGCTGCCTTTGGTGTCATTGGGGTGTGAGTGATGGACCTTGATGAGATAATGAGGTGAGCGAGGCTGGGCCATCACTGTTAGTCCTGCCTAGGCTGTTGCCACATATTTACTTTAAATAAATTGAGTGGCTTTTGTATTTATGAAATCTGAGGTGATACCTGCGGTGATTGATGACTTTGAGGTTACACCCAAAACTGTTGCCACTTCCTGGAGCTGTCACGGCCAGGCCTGAGCTGCCTCATCCTTCCCCTGGGCAGATCTCCTTCTCCCTGTGCTCTTCATGTGCTCCTCATCCAACCCTGCCCAGCACTGGGATGTACCACGGGGGCTTTGGATCAGCAGCACAAGGGGGAATGGCTTCCCACTGACATGGAAAAGGGTTAGATGGGACACTGGGGGGAAATCCCTCCCTGTGAGGGTGGGCAGGCCCTGGCACAGGTTGCCCAGAGAAGCTGTGGCTGCCCCTGGATCCCTGGAAGTGTCCAAGGCCAGACTGGGTTAGTGGAAGGTGTCCCTGCAGGAGGTGACACTGGATGAGTTTTAATGTCCCTTCCACCCAAACCATTCCATGACCTTGCCCACAGGATTAGAGGAGTGTTTTGGTCACATTTATGTGGCAGAAAATAGCAAAATTGATGGCTTATCTGAACCCAGAGAGGTCAGTGCTGCTGGCCCAGCGTCCATGACCTCCCTGGGATTCTGGATTCCTCGTGAGGGGTCATGCAAGCCCCACGTCAGTTGTGATCACACATCTCCCGTGGCTCGTGGCAGTGCGTTCCCTGTGTTGTGGTTGCAGCTGGAGCTAAATATAGAGTGGGAAAGGGCAGGATGGCCAACACTGACCTAGTTCTGGGGTGTGGCGTGGTTGGTTTTTTTCAAAGACTTTACTAAAAGAGAGAAAAGCTGCCTGCCTGTGAACTGGGCTCCTCAGGGATGATGCTCTGTCTGCAGGAGGTGGCTCCCTGGTCAGCCCCCTCCTTCCTTTGGGTTTGCTAAACCACGTTCAGCTCAGTGCAAACCTGAGCGGAGATGGGGAGGAAATCTGTGAGAATTTTTCGTGGTCCTCTGCCCCTGCCCCTGATCTGCTTCGTTGTTGCTGCTGGGGAGGTCACTGAGCCTCTCTGGGACAGCCAGAACATGCAGGGGACACGTGGGAATGTGCAGAACCCCACAGAGCCCACTCATGGGGCTCTCAGTCACTGGGGGGCTGCTTGGAAATCAATTAACTTCTTACTGCAAAGCTCATTAGCCCAGAGAAAATCATCTTCAGGCCCTGGGTTATGAACAGTAAGGAGAGGGGGGGATTGTGAGCCTGGAGAAGGCACAGAGCAGGTGAACGTTGCATTTGGCTGCATTTTGGGGGGCTGTTTGTCCAACCAGCTCCCAGCAGGCAGCAGTGGGATGGAGAAAACCAGGTTGCCTTAAGGATTGGGTCCTTTCCTCCTGAAAACCAGCCCTGGCATAGCAGCTGATCCCTCCTCCCTGCTCACCTCCCACGGGAGCGTCCCAGGCAGGAGATGGTGCATTTGCATTCTCTGCAGAGAACACACGTGTTGTGTGACAGCCAGGGCTGGCTTTGCTTTGCCTTTCCCCCACTGAAGCGTTTATTTGGATAACCTGGCAGTTCAGTTTGCACTTTTGGTTTATTTTGTTAGTCTTCTCCCTCCCTCTGGGATTTTGGGGGCAGGGTGGGGACAGAGGGATCTCAGTGCCAGTGGAGGGGACCAGCCTGAAATGCACCTTTGTCTTCAAAAGACAGAATTGTGTTTCTTCTTTCTCTCCCAAATATCAACTGTCAGCAGAGGGAAATGTGGGATGGCAAAGTTTTAAGTCTGCAGCAGCTTTCTGGTTTTTTTTTTTCTTTTACCAAGAGCTTATTTTTAACCATAAATTTTCCAGGGGAAAGTTCTCAACTTTCCTCTGCACTTAACAAAAAGGTCAGTTCCTGTCCCAGGGTGTCCTGTGGGAAAGTCCTGCTCCCAGTTGGAGCCTTCACCTCCCCATCCCTGCTCCTGACTTTTGGGGCAGCCTCGGGTTGAATTCCCGGGAGTCCAGCAGAATTCCTGCCCTGTGTCTCAGCTTCTCAGAGCAGAGATCTGGCAGGGCTGGCATTCCAAGTGGCTTGGCAGGTGTAAATATCAGGGGAGGTGGAGATCTCTGATCCATCTCTTTGTGTCCTTCCTCTCTGGGGGATCTGCTGAGCCCCCCATCTCACTCCCCTCCCTGCCAGCGCTGCTGTGTCCAGGCAAAAGTTTTCCTCTGATGCCTCCACAGGGTTTGCACTGGGTTTGCTGCTTGCAGGTTTAATTGACCTGGGGTTCCTTTGTGTCTAGACAGGTGGGGGCAGGTGGGTCTCGCTGTGAGGGCAGTTGGTGAAGGATCTTTGTGGGGTGACGCCCTCGCCCCGTCTCGTTTGAGGTGTGCCCTGATTCACCCTGGCCCTGCTGAAAGAGGCCTGATGGGCTTGGTTTCCTCGTTTCATCTGTCACCCTCCTTGTTTTCTTCCCAGCAGACTCAGAACTGCTTTTTCAAGCTACTTACCCAGCTGGAATATCCCTAAATATGCATAAAGTCCCAAGTCACGTCTCCTGCACAGATCCCCGGGAGCCAAGCACAGGGGCTGTGAGAATCTTTAAGCAGAGCTAACAAGCCCAAGGAAGGGGTGGTGGGTGATGAAATGGAGGTGAGGAAAGGAGCAAATTAGCTCCCTGATGTGTAAGTGCCCTTTCTGCAGGTTCTGAGGCTCCCTGGTTGCTAATGAGGCTGTTGCTGTGCTGTGTCAGCCCAAAGCCTGTGCTGGGCACTGCTGATGCTGCAGGGACTGGGCCATGGGCTGTGCTCACACCTCAGGTGTGTGCTGGTGGTTATGCAGAGCAACTTTAAAGTCTGCTGCTCTATACAAGTGGAGAATTTCAAACAAGGGGAATCAGGAGGGGTTCTTTTTCTGCAGAGCAGTTGAAGGGAAAAGGGCTTTACCCAGCCACATCTTCCCTGCGTGCCCACATCCCACTGGCATCCTGACAAGGCCACTGATGATGTGGAGTGACCCTGTGACCCAGGGCAGGTGACTCTTGCCCATCCCTGGGAGTGTCCAAGGCCAGGTTGGATGGGGCTTGGAGCAACCTGGGCTGGTGGAAGGTGTCCCTGCCCGTGGCAGGGGGTGGCACTGGGTGGGCTTTAAAGTCCCTTCCCAGCCAAAGCAGTCTGGGATCCTGTGGATCTTGAAGGTCAATCTCTGATTCCATCTGCAGTGGGACCAGTTCTGAAATGATTCAGAAATTACTTTTAAACAGTATCTTGTTGATCTCCCCCTGCATCATAAAATCACAGAATCGTGGGATGGTTTGGGTGGGAAGGGGCCTTCAGGATGACCCCGTGTCAGCAGCCCCTCAGACACACCAGCGTGGGGTCTGTGCTCCCCAAGTATTCCTTCACAGGCTGGGAAATTCCAGCACCATCAGCTCATCCAGGACTCGCCCCTTCTGGCATCCCTGGGAGGTTGGTTGCCAATGATGTGTTGCTGCATCTCCTGCTCCGAGTTCAAAGGAATTGGGTTAATGAGCACAAAGCCAGCCATCAAATTATCCTGACTCGCTTGCTGCCTCCCGGATTTCCCAGTGCTTCCCCCTTTGATCCCTGTGATGCAGGCAATTAAACACAGCACACACCACACCGTGGCCACCTCACAGCCTGAATTTAGTCCTTTTCCTTTGTCTAACACAGTCTGGAAACGGTGTGAGAATGGGGAGGTGAGGGGGAGGGAGGAGACCAAAAATTAGTGGAAAAGCTTTTTTGTCTGGGGAAATGAAGCAGCCGTGGAAATAGGCTGTAATGTCCTAAAATCCTCAGGTGCTCCAGCAGGCTGGGGAAGGCAGCCCAGCCTGGCAGAGGAGCAGCAGCTCAGGAACAGGACAGATCCACCAGGAGTGACTGTGACTGGGGGCTCTGGATTCCACCCTGCTCAGAGAGACCCGGGATGGGGTCACACGAGGTGCTGCTTTTTATCTGGAAAAGCAGGATGAGGGAGGCATCGCTGGGGGACAAACAGGGCTGGAAAAGGAGCTTCTCTGGGCTGCTGCAGTTGCATCGTGTGGCCTCTGGAGCAGAAAGGGATGCTGCCTCCATCTGTTGCTGGAATAACACAGGAGTCACAGACCTGACACGGGAATCAATCCTTGGCTTTCCAGGGCTTTAAATACTCATTGGAAGGGTGTCCTCTCCCAGGAGCTGGGAGGGAGGCACAGATCTCTCCAGCAGCAGCATCCTGCAGCATTCCTGCTGGGATGGAGCAGTGCTGTGCTGCAAGGCTGCCCCCGGGAGTGTTCAGGGAGGGAGAGCCAAAATTCCAAGCCAGGCTGCTGTCAGGGTGCCAGGATGCTCCCAACCCCTGCCCCGGGCTGGGCAGGGCTGGCACCAGCCCCAGGGAGCAGCACAGTGTCCCTCTGCCGGGTCAGAGCTGAAAATTCCCTTCAAAACAGAAACCTCTAAGGAGCCCTGGGTTTTTTTTTTTTATTCTGCCTTGCTGGGGTTCTGCTGAGTGTTGTCACTTGAGCAGGGACTGGAGGTGAAGGTCTGTGTGACAGAATCAGGAACAAGGGCATCTCAATCCCAGCTCCTTTTAGCATCATTAAAATTGCTCAGGGAGCTCGTGGAGTCGAACACATCCTGTAACTGCCTGTGTTGGGGAGATATATTTTTGCCAAAGAAAGGCTGTTCTGTTGTGCCGTGACTCAGGCAGGGGGATTGGGAGCACAGGCAGGAATGATCCAGCTGGGAGAGGAGGTTTCCTTGGAGAGGAGGGGGTGCAGTGCTGGGCTGCAGTTCCAGATCCTCGCACACTAGAGCAGAAAATGTTGAGCTTCTGCAAATGTCTCCCTTCCTGCTCTGGATCCCGGCACCGGAGATGATCCTGCAGCAGCTCCTGCATCCAGTCTTGGAGGTGCCAGTGTGTGCTTGGGCACTGCTGATGATCCAGGAGGGCAGGATCAGGGGCTGCAGCCCGCTGTGGTGGTTACCTTTGTGTGGTATGGCCCGTTTTCAGCCCCTACAGGCGGGATTTGGCCTTAAATGTTTGGGGTTGAATTGTCTTTCCCAGCCCAGACTCGGCGCAGAGACGGGAGCTGGGCTGGGG
>NW_020956299.1:29466-45016 GCF_003031625.1 Empidonax traillii | reverse complement strand
AAAAAAAAAAAAAAAAAAAAAAAAAAAAAAAAAAAAAAAAAAAAAAAAAAAAAAAAAAAAAGCTGCTCTTACCATGGGGCTAAAATGTCCTTTCCAATTATCATCATATTTTTGCCCCCCCCCCCCACTTATCCTCCTGTAACATTTTCTCTCCCTCGCTGGCCAGAGCTGGAACAGCCAGAACAAATCCATTTCTGTGTTTCTAAAGGTTAATTTTTTATAGATAACTAAATCTTTTAACACATGGAGACAATAAACTCTCTCGTTCAAAATAAGCAAGACTCCTCTGCCTCAGTTTTTTTGTGGCAGTCACCAAAAAAAAAAAAAAAAAAAAAAAACGCATCAGCTGCAGTTTCAAAGTGAAATTAAAATTTTCTTGTGTTTGTCTGGTTTGACAAGATTTATTGCAAGCTCTCATTATGCAGCAGGTTCAAGGGAACCTCTCCAGAGGACACATAACAATTTAGAAAATGAAAGCCTGAAACAGTTTATTATTAGAAGGTGGGTTGGATTCTGCAGGGCTCCTACACGGAGATGTTTCATCTGGTACATTGGAGATATTTTTGCTGAAGCCATTAAACTCTTGGCACACAAGCCTGTTATTAAAACTGATTTAGCCTAAGACAGGATAAATACTTTGAACTCTCTTTAATTGACTTATTTGACTTCGAAATTCAATCTCGGGCCTCGGACCGAAGAGAATTTAATTCACAAATTCCCCCTCGGAGCACAGGGGGAGCTTTGGGGAGAGGGGTCCCCAGTGTCCCCTGCTGTCACCCAGCCCAGGGCAGCACCGCAGAGCAGGTTGCAGTGTGGGAATATTTCTCTTTTTTCACATGTATCATGAGCTCCAGGGGGAATTTCTCCTGTGTTGGTGCTGCCTTGGCGAGGGACACGGAGCGCTCGTGCCCTCCCCGCGTCACAGCTTTGCTCAGGAGCTGGATGTGAGCTCTGTGTCCGTGTTTGTGCTCAGGAATCGTGTTCCAAAGGGAAATTGCTGCTCAGCTCCACAAAGATCAGGCTCCCCAGGGCGGCGGGCACAGCCCCAGCAGCTCCAGGAGAGTTGGGACAACGCTCTGAGGGGACAGGGTGGGATTGTTGGGGGTGTCTGGGCAGGGCCAGGGGTTGGACTGGATGATGCTTGTGGGTCCCTTCCCACTCTGTGAATATTAAATTCGGGTTTTATACAGTCCATATCACGTTTATATTGTCCTAGTTTCCCTCATGTTCGTGCTGCCAGCCCTGGCTGCGTGACCTTCACGTCCATTGACACCTCCACCTTTCAGCCCTGGCCAAACACTGGGTTTTCCTGGGTGATTTCCCCTGTCCCTGCAGTCCCCTCGGTGCGTGGAGATGTGAGCAGGCATGTGGAGATGAGATGAGTGTCTGTGGGAAGGGCAGGGGTGCACCTGGGATGCCTCACAGCTCCTCTCTGAAACACTTGCAGGTCTGAGCACGTCACGTGGTGAACCCAGGACAGGCAGGGCTGGTCGGACTGGGCTGCCTCAGGAACGGCCACAGTGGCCTTTTGGGTAGCCCAGTGCCAGGGAACAGCTGCTGGTGGAAGGTACTTCCCCAGCAGAGTGTCCTGTGCTTCTAAGGCTGAGCTAAATTCTCTTTTTTACGTTTTTTTTCTCTCCGGTCAGTGCTTGCTCGTTGCCCCCCCCATCGCTGTGATCTCTTTGCAGGGAGGTTGTGCCCAGATTTGGGTTTGTTTTCTTTCAGAAGGGGTTTTAGTAGGGCTGTGTCTGTGGGCTCCAGCTTTGGGGCATCTCCCCTGGCGTGGCATTGGGGTTTGCCCTCCTCCTCCCCCCAGCCCAGGGCACAGAAACGCTGCCTGTGGCTTCCCGGGAGGACACTCAGCGTGGGATGAGCTGGGGGAGCCTCCCCCAGTGTGTGAGGAACAGCAGGAGCCACCCTCGTGTTCCAGAGCAAAATGATCCTTTGAGAAACCCCCAAAATGAAGGTTTTGAGAGACCAGTGGCCAAAATCTGTTTGGCCTCCTGCCAGGGTCTGGTTTAAGTCAAGCAGGGCTTGTGAACACACAGCAGATTGTTTTGCCTTGGGTATTTAGGCATTTGCTCAACAATAACTCTCATGAAAATATAAAAATGATGGAATGCCATAAAATCCGGGAATGGTTTGGGTTGGAAGGGACCTCAGAGCCCCTCCAGTCCCACCCCCTGCCACAGGCAGGGACACCTTCCACCCAACCAGGCTGCTCAGGGCCCCCTGACCTGGCCTTGGACACTTCCAGTGTCCATGTGGTGATGCAAACAGAGGCTCAGCTGGTCAGGAGAGGCACAGCCAAAGGACTTGGTTCCTCCTCTCCGGTGTCTTCATAAATTCCAATTTCTCAGGTAACAAAGTGGTATCTCCAGGATGATGTGGATTCAAATACATATAAAATACGGAAAACACCCCCAGTTCGAGCCAAGAGCTTGGTGAGCTGTCCCTGAGGGTGCAGTCAGGGCAGTAAAATTGCCCAGTAAATTAGGAGTGCAGAGGAAAACATTTCCCAGCTGGCTGTGGTTGGCAGGAGGTGTGTGTGGGGGGGGAGGCTTTTCCCTCCTATCCTGCTGCTCTTCCCAAAGAAATGATAATACTCTGCTGGTGTTTCCACTGTGAGTTATTCCTGCAGCATCCCAGCCCTGAAAATAGATGTGTTGGGGGTGCTTGGGAAACGTCTGGGCTTGGAGAAGTGTTTGCTGCGTGTTTGGCAGGTGGAAAAACCCTCTCCCCAGACTCCTTTGCCTCCAGAATTCCAAGTGGAGTGGGCTCCTTCAGGACTGAGCCTTCACAGGTTGAGTTTTCAGCTAAAATCTTTTATTTGGAGTCATGGGCTGGGAGAAAAAAAAAAGCTTCCCATCTTTCAGGCCAAGCATTCCCAGCTTTCTTGGCCTCAGTGAACGTCCTCTGCTGAGGCTTTTGCCCCTTCAAAAGCTGGAGCCCAGATAATGTTTTTAGAAACCATCCCAACAGCTCCTGACTCATCCTAAGGCTGATTTCTTTGGACCTGCTGGAGTCAAAGGCTTGTGAAGTGCAGAGGGAGCCTCTGGGGGCTGTCTGGAGGCAATCCTGGAGTGCTCTGCAGGATCACAGGAGGATGTTAAGTAGAACATCTTGAGACAGTTGCGTTATGCACAAGGATAAAACCAGGGGATGCTGCCAACAGAACTGGAGGAACTTAAACACATTATCCAGTCTGGTACCTTCAGAGGGAGAGAATTCTGTGCAGGTGAGTGCTTTGGGAAGTCCTGGATAGTCTTCAAAGAGAAAAATTGGTGGCAGGTCATTGAGATGTGCGATCTGTCAAACCAGCAATCCACCATCACAGCATTGTGCTCCTGCAACTTCAGGATAAAAAAGGGTCTCCTGACGACAGGAGGAAGGAAATCCTGTGTATTTGTGAGAGGGAGGATTTCCAGAGCAGAGTATTTGCTCCCAGTAGCATTTCCTAGAGTGGTGGTGGTGGCTCCTGCTGTCCACGGGGTGATGGAGAAAAGGACATGCTGGAAATGTTTTCACAAAAGAGACACGAGAAAGGTTTAAAATGCAGAAAAACAAACAATGTTAGCACTTGATAAGGTCAGTTTATCAGCTTGTTGAGGATTCCTTCCAGAGTTGGGTTGATTGTGATCTCTGAACCCTCAACAAAAACATTCTCCGTTCTGCACGTTCACTTGGTTTGCAGCCCCAAACCGTCCCATATCCCAGTCTGCCCCACCTGTGTGTTCAGGCAGAGAAGGGCCAGGGAATCACCAGCCAGGTGAGAACCTCCCTGATGAGCCCTGAGGCCAAACTGCAGCAGGATCCTCACAGGTGGCTCAGCTCAGATTGACCTCTGGCTGCGTTGGTGGATGGTGGCAAAGGAAAGGTCTTTGAAGTTTCCAGGAGATGTCCTGGCTCTGGAACTGTGAACCCTCCTGGTCTCTGGAGATCACCACTGTCAGGCCTCCAGCAGTGTCATGTCTGTCATCTTTGTGGCTCCCTGTCCTGATAATCCCTGGGATAACCTTGGCAGGGGATGCTCCTGTTCCAGCTGAAGGGCCTCTTCCTTTAACAGCAATTACCCGCTGCGCTTCCCAAAGCTCCTGAGCATTTCCAAGGGGTTGAGGACAATCCATCTTCTCTTCCTCCCCCACCAACTGCCTGCAAAGACCTTGGCAGGGAGGTATAAATGCAGCAAAAGCCCCCCTGGTTGTTCCAGGCCAGGCTGTGCTCGGTGCCACGCCACAGCAGGAACGTGTTCCAAGAGATTAGGCAGAAAAAACAGGGAATTTCCTCCAGAAACAGCACATCCAACACCCTTGACAGAGGTCTAGGAAAGGTTTATTTGTCATGAATTTGGACTGAAGGCCAGATTTGGCCTTATGAGTTCTCTGATGATCTGCAGTCTGGGTGGGAGGGAATAGGGAGAGGTTGGTGCGGGTGAGGAAGGCAGTGCAGGAACTGCTGGCACAGTGCTGGGGTCACCAACAGTGAGGGGCCTGTGCCAGTCCCTGCTGTGCACAAAGAGGAGCCCTGGCCCACACAGTGACAGGGACCTGGCTGGGACACATGGCTGGGGACCAGCAAAGCTCCCACGGGGAGAGGATTTGCCGGGATCCGGGTACCAAAAATCTCCGCCGCTCCTTAAACTGGAATATCCTTATTTTCAACTATTTGTCTTATTACTCTGCCCTTGAGCAAACCTGGAGCTTTTAAGCAGCCTGTGCAGTGTTGGCTCTGCCTCAGATAGTGTTTGTCACTCGGTCAGGGCTGGCAGGAAAATTGGGCACTCGCCCAGTGTGTGAAGGGGGTGCCAGTGTGGCTTGATGGGTGTGAGGTTGTGACCTTGGCACTGGTGGGTGGGACAGGGTTGGGAGGTGGAAGCCTTGGCCTGTGAGGGAGGGGAGGGGAGGCACTGCCTGTCCAGGACAAAGCCCAGTGATGCTGCGTGGCCAAACCCCCTCTGGTGTGTCTGGAGCTGATGGAGCTTCAGGTCAGCTTTGGAGCACAGGGATAAAATTGTCCTTTGTTGCTTCTCTGGCACCATCTGAGTGGTTCCAGATGAGCTGAGTGTGGGCAGAGGGTGAGTTGCTCCTTGCCAGTGCCTGGTCCCCCCTCTCCCTCCTTCCCACCACGCTCCCAGCTCCTTGCTGCCCACTGCTCCTTCCTCATGCTGACCAACAACCACATTCACTCCTTTTTTTTTTGTTTTTTAAAAAAAAAATCTTTATGTGAGTGTGGTGCTGCTGCACCCACCTCAGTGGGGCAGGAAAGCAGGTGGGCCTGAGCAGCAGCAGATTTTGGCTTTGTGCCTGCTTTCATTTTCGCTTGCTGATGGAGGTCCTCGAGCTGAACCAAGCTGCTGTTAAACCACATCCAGCTCCGCTTCAGCACTGCCCAAAACAGCTGTGAGCCGCTTTGGTGCTTGGGTCAAACAGCTCCTGTCACCCTCAAAAGGCAAACACAGCCTGTCTGCTCTCTCTGCCCCCCTGGGGGTGTCTGCCCAGGGCTTTGGTCACCTGAGGAGGGTTAATTTGGCTCCTGGGCTTTGTCCCTTCACACCCCTCTGGTCAGCAGCTGACACCTCCTCCTTCACTCCCCCAGCCCAGGCACAGCTCCCCCCGTGCCTGTCCCCACAGAGGAGTTTTCCCCCAGTTCAGGAGGGAAGGAGGGGAGTTCAGTTGTCCTGATACCCGGGGAGCCGTGGGATGCACCCTCGGGAGCAGGGGCTGCTGATCCCTCCCGAATCTCCAGCAGGGTTTGTGGTGCCAGTGGGTGAAACCACCCCAGATCCACGTGCCAGGCACCCCCTCCCCTTAATTCCACGGGTTTTCTGGCAAAGCAGGTGACACAGAGCAAGCTCTGCCCCCCCTTTCTGAGCCGGGGGCAGCCCTGGCCATCAATCACCGGCGCTGCAGCAACTCGTTACTTGACATTTTATTAACGAGGAGCCCACTTAGGACTGGAAAGTGCTTATTCACCAGATCTGTTTGCACTTAAGATTACATAAGGAGGCACAGGCTGCATTGCCTGTTCTCCAAGCCCAGTGACTCATTAAATTTAGCACGTGCCGTGGTGGAGCCCTTTCCATCCCCAACGTGCCATTCCCTGCTGGGGATGATTCCCCCTCCCACCAGTTCCCAACTCTGAGCATCCACGTGGGAATTTCATTTTTCCCTGCCTAATGGCACAAGGGCAGAGGAGCTGGGATAGTCTATTTAGGGGGTTAAAAGCCGTCTTTGACCTAAAAAATTGAAAACTGTGGGAAAATGGTTTTTCTGGGCTCTTAATTTACCAGAGGGCTTTTGGCCCAGGTAAGGAGCATTAACCTGTCATGGAATCACAGAACCTCTAGGGGTGGGGAAGGACCTCCAAGATCGAGTCCAGCCACTGGTTTGGTCTCTACTTTAGAGCTTGTGCTGCTCATTTTGAGCATTTTCTGGTTTTCCAAAGCAAAATCAGAAAGGTTAGAGGAATGAGAGCGGGGAGGATTTTCAGCTGTATTGATTCCAGGCTGAGTTCAGTTTGTAAATATAACTCCAAAACACTAAATATAACTGCCAGCCCTTGTTAATTGTTCTTGTTAATACTTTGTGAGCTGCCAGTGATTTTACTAAATCAAGTTGTTGATTCAGTAATCAGAGTAATGACAGTGCTTCAATATTCTTTTAATTTGAAGTCACTTTAGATGCCACAGAGTTAAGGAATCGTGCTGGAAGCTTATTGCCAAAGGGGCTTTCTACAGACTTCTCATTTCAAAACCCAGCACTTGGAGTTTGTTTTAGTAAAATGGTGGAAAAAGGGGCAGTAAATCTCTGTGGCAAATTGGAAATGTTATTTTGGATTCGGAGAACAGTTGAAATGGAAAGTATTGACTCGGCATCGCTTTAATTTAGGTTTTAATTACCTTTTTTTTTTTTTCAGTAAGTAGTCTTTAAATCCTTCCTACAAAGCAGTCAACACACCAGAGGTAAAATTCCACCCCTAGGAGTTGAGGAGGAGGCAGCTGGAAATAGCACAGCACCCTGTTCTCCCTTTGCTCCGTGTCCTTGTGCAGCAGAGAGCTCATTCCTGGGGGTTTCATCTCCTTTGGATCCTGCAGATTAGAATTGTTCCCATCCCATGCCTCAGCAAGGGATGAAGTTTGGGAGCAGCTGGTTCCTGCTCAGCCACCCCAAAGCCATGAGACATAACAGGGTTTGCTTCCTCCCTAGTCCCAAAATTGGGTCTAATTTTCAAGCTGGCCCCAATCAGGAAAGGGACCTGGAACAAGTGACCTCAGTGATTCCCTTCCAGCCTGGATTGTTCCTTGAGCTCCTTTTCCAGGGACCAGCGGTGGCAGAGTGGGACTGGGGTGGACCCCAGTGGGAGTGCCCCTGGCTGGACACCTCTGGCTTTTTGGGACCAGGAGCTGGGAAATAACCTGTAGCCAGTAAAGGAAAAATGCTTGGAAAAAACTGGAGAGCCATCTCAGGCTTCCTGCTGCCCTGAGAGAGCAGGGTGGCACGGACAGACACTCCAGCTGAGGGTTCAGATCTTTCCTTCCTGCTCTGACCTTTGCATTTAGACTCTAAAGTGGGAATTTTTGGAAAACCCCTTTCAAAGCTGTCACTGTGCTTGTGGCCAAACTGCAGCCCATCGGTTGCCTTCTGGCTTTTCCTCATCCAATAAACCTGGAGAGGAAAGAAGCAGCAGCAGGTGGTGACAGCACATCTGTGGTGTGGCTATAGCAGTGACAGGACAAGGGGGAATGGCTTCAAACAGCTAGAGGGCAGGGTTAGATGGGATATTGGGAAGGAATTCCTCCCTGGGAGGGTGGGCAGGCCCTGGCACAGGTTGCCCAGAGAAGCTGTGGCTGCCCCTGGATCCCTGGAAGTGTCCAAGGCCAGATTGGAGCAACCTGGGCTGGTGGAAGGTGTCCCTGCCCATGGCAGGGGGTGGCACTGGGTGGGCTTTGAGGTCCATCCCAACCTAAACCATCCCATGATCCCAGGGTGCTCCTCCTGTACAGGAACATCCCCAGACAGTGTCCCTCTGGGAAGGTGGGATCCAGCTGCCCCCAGTCTGTGGCCGTGGCTGCAGCGAGGCTGGATTTAGGTTGTGGTTTCCTGTGTGAACCAGGATGTGGAGGAGCTGCTGGGCTGGACCTTGAGCTGCTCTGCAGCTTGTCCACCTTCCCCCCCAGGAGAGGCTCCAGTTCCCTCAAACTCAGCTTGGCCAGCAGGAAACGCTGGGGATTTCACAGCAGGCCAAGAGAGAGCGTGAGGATGGTTCTCACAGGAACAGGAGGAGCACGTGGATGCTTTCAGCAGTGCAAGCAGCAATAAATAGGCCAGCACAAGCTACTGCATCCATCCTGAGAGCTTGTTAAGTGGCAGTGGCACTGAACCCCGAGGTCTGTGTGGAGCCCAGCACTGTGTGGCAGCTTCTGGTGCAAATCAGAGCCAACCATTCCCACAGGGACACCCTGCCTGCTCCAGGAGTTTTCCATTCCCAAACACCAACTGGCTTCTTTGAAATCGATAGTGCATGGAAAGGTGTGTGTGGGGGGGGATTGTCTGTGGCTTTGAGCAAATTGTGTTTTCTCCTCCTGCCTTCTGGTGAGGAGCAGTTTGGGGGCTGCCAGGCCTGGCTTTGGGGAGTAGAGAGGCTGTGAGTTAACCAGCAAACCCCAGATAAGTTACCTTTCTTTCCTCTGGTCACTTATTCCACTGTTACCTCTCCCATCACTCAGGCCAAAGGCTGGAATGCTGCCATCCGAGGAGATCGCAGATGGGAACGGGAGCCTCTCCTGCTGCCCAGCCCAATTCCAGCCGGGATGCCTTTGAAATTCAATACAGCTCCTAAAGTGCTTCCTTAGGCTCCTGTTAACAGCTGCTCTCAGTGGGGCCGGGCTCGCTGGGTGTGAATCCCAGGACGTGCTGCCGCTGATCACATTTCCATGTGGGGCTGTTAATCGTCTGCTGTCACCCCCTGGTCCTTTATCTCGAGCGGGAGTTATCTCTGCAGCAGATCTGGAGTGCTCAGGGCTCGGTTGGACCGTTTGTCTGCGTCATGGGAAATGGGATAATTAACCAGAATCGTTTCGGGTGGAAAAAGTCCTTTCAAATCCTTCCAAAGCCCAGCCGTGAAATCTGCAGGATGAGCCTCTTCCCCCCCCCTCACTTCACACCTCTGTTTTCAAACTCTTAATCCCAATAATGGCGAGAGTTTGGCCGTGTGGCTTGTCCTCTTGGCACGAGGGTACTGAGTACTGAGAGTTGGATGGGTTTGGTCTGTTTGTTGGGTGAGTTGATGGAGCTCCTGCTTGACAGAAGTATCCTCAGAAAGTGAAGGTGCTGAGTTGCACTGATCTACCTCAGCCTGGGGAGCTTCTCCCTGAGTGCACAGCAAAGCCCACCTTTGTAAGGTTCAAATCACAGCTTGGTTTTAATTTAAACATCCTATTAAAGGAATAAAAAAAAAAAGAAAAAAAAAACAACACCAAAGCGAACAGAGAGGCTCCAGTTCGTCACCTCCGTGCTTGCACTGGCCAGGGAGCACCTCATTACCCGTCAGCAGCTTTCTCCTGGTCACCAGTGTTTGCACATGGAGCCAGTAATTCCAGCTGTTTCCCCTCTTGTGCTGCAGGAACTCGGCAATAATTACCTGCAGCAATTTAAAGGGAGCTGGTTCCTCCCTGAGTGGAGTCGTGGGAAGGTGCAGAGAGCGAGTGTCATCACCTTTGGGAAGTGATGATCCAGAAAGGTTCAGGACAAGGGGGAGTGGCTTCAAACTGACAGAGGGCAGGGTTAGATGGGATATTGGGAAGAAATCATTCCCTGTGAGGGTGGGCAGGCCCTGGCACAGGTTGCCCAGAGAAGCTGTGGCTGCCCCTGGATCCCTGGAAGTGTCCAAGGCCGGGTTGGACGGGGCTTGGAGCAACCTGGGCTGGTGGAAAGTGTCCCTGATGGAACTGGATGAGCTTCAAGGTCCTCCCCAACCCAAACCCATTCCCTGATTCTGTGATCTCCTTCCAGCATCATGTGAAAGGATGATGCTACACCACAGACTCGACCTCACTGCATGGGGCTGCAGGTCAGTGTCCCACCAAAGCCCAGGGGTGGATTTGTGAGCTGCCAGCTCGTTCTCAGGTGGGTGTTTCACAGCCTGGCTCACAAAGCAGCTCACCTGGGCTGGCAGCAGCAGGTTTCTCTAACCTCTGTTTCTCAGGGATCTCAGTAAGCCTGTTGGCTCTCCAGGGTTTTAGCCCTGGGGAAATTTGGTTTTCACGGACCTCAAGGTCGGGCAGACCCTTTCTATCCTTCTGAACCAGGCTGTGGGCATTCCCCCGGAGTGACAGAGTTTCCCAATGCCCAGCCCTGCTGTAACCCATCCATCACTCAGGGCATGCTGATAAGAGCAGGGTGTGTGCCAGGGCAGAGACCAGGAGGGATCAGCGCTTCCCCACCCAGGGCTCACACCCCGTGCTCGCTCCTTTTCATCCTCGGGGCTTCTCCCGGCGGGTTTTGGGTTTCCACGCTCTGCCCCCGTGTCCTTGGGTCCAGTTGTTGTGCTACCCAGGGTGTCATCAGCTGTTGTCCCTCAGTGTGTTCTGCCTGCAGAGCTGTTTGGATCTGGCAGAGCAGGTCTGGGCTGCTGGTGGAGGGGGAAGGGGCCAGTTCCCTGTGCTGGGACAGTCACGAGACCCAGAGCGGATGTTTCGCAAAAGGATTTGGGTTCATCTTTTTCTTTCCTTTTTTTTTTCCTAATGCAACTGCCCACACACACATACACACATCCTCCTCTGTCACTGCAACCAGAAATCTGTGACGTGAAAAGCCAAGCCCCTGAAGTGCTTTAGAACTGGGTTTAAGAATATTCCACGTCTGTGACGTTGGTGGGGAGGGTTCAGTCCCCATTCGCTTCAGAGCTGGGCTCGATGATCCTTGTAGGGCCCTTCCAGCTCGGAATATTCTGGGATATCAAGTATTTGGAAGTGTTACTATGAGTGTGAGATAGTCCTTGTGCAAGTGTTGTCGAGCTGAGGGGTTAATTTGGCATTTTGGGGGGTGCTCCCCTTGAGCTCTGCAGCCACCTCACGTTGGGGGCAGAGCCCTGGATACAGCAGGGACGGCTCTTCTCCCAGAGATTATTTCCCAGTGGTGGCATCTTATCTTGTCACTGCAGTGGCTCTTGAGAAAACATAACAGGGAGGCTCTTGAACCGACGTGACAGCCTTGGAACAAAGAGTTCATCTGGTTCTGGGGGAAGAAAGGTTTGCTTTGCAGCTCGTTCCTCCCCGTGCACGGCTCAGCTGCTCAGTTTATCACAGGGAAAGTGAGAGATTTAGGGAGGATGGAGGCTGATGAGGAACTGGGGGGGTGGATATTTTGCTCAGCTGGAGTGGCTGCAGCAAAACAAATGAATGCTGAGCCCTCCAGCCGTGGAGATTTGCTGGGTTAATGGCTTTGGCTTCGCAGGCACTGGGTTGATGTAGCAGATTTTTTGGGGCCACGTGCAGAAGTGCTGATTTCTCCCAGCGAAATATGGGAGCAGAAAGTGGGGATAATGCTGCCTGCTGGAAGATGGGGCTGGTGATGGTGAAGCTCCACCGTTGGGTGGAGTTGCTTGTCCTTGCACAGCCCTGTGAATTGATCAGTGATCCTCTTGGGCTGGAAGCCTTAAAGATATCTCATGCCATGGCTTATTTTTTTGACAAATGTGCCTGTCTGTGGAGAAATGGATACAGGAACACGAAGTCCTGCACCTCACCAGATCCATTCTCCCTCACCTGCAGCAGCCCAGAATCCCTATGGAGTGTTTGTGAGGGAGTGGGATGAATCCAGAGGGATGAATCCAGAGGGTCACAGGTTGTTTGGGATCATGGCCATGCTGTTGGAGTCAGGGCAGTGACACTGCCAGGAATCCCAGCCCTTGGCCTTCGTTCTGGTCCACACGCAGCAGCAGGTCAGGGGAGGGAAGGGAAGAGGCTCATAAATAGCATTTCAGGGAAAAGCTGCCCTCTCTGCAAGCAGAGATAGGAAGAAGGATCAATTCTCCTGGAGCTGAGAGTGCAGACTGTGCCAGACAGTCATTAAAGGCATTTTCCTGTGCCTGGTAACGTGGCTGTGCTCTCAAGCTGCATCCCAGGCCTGCTTGGGAACAGAGCCGTGGTTATTCCAGGGAGGAGGAGGCTCCACAGCCTCGCTGCTGGGTCACAGGCAGTCACCAGCCATCCCTCCCTTCAGGCTGAACAGTCCCTGCCCCTTTCCTGGGGCCAAAAGCTGGGTGAGGTGCTCCTGGGATCATGGAAACAACCTGCATGATAGGGCAGGGACATGGATACAGCTCGGGATCTGCAGCAGGAGATCACCTGCAGGGTGGATCTGGGGCAAATCCCACTGGATCTGCGGTGTTCCCAGGATGGGTGGCTGATGGCAGACACCTGGGTGGATGTGTCCATGTTGTGTTTATAACAGTGTTGCTCTCCAGTGCAGTCACAGTGACACCCTGACATGGAAATGGGGCTGGATGGGCCCTAAAGTCCCTTCCCACCATCCCCTGATTTTGTGGCAGTGGGAACCAGCCTGGCAATCTGCATCTTCCCTTCAAAACTTTTCGTTTCTATAAGTAAAAATCCCTTTGTTTGTGCACCTGTTTTTCGTGCCAGCTTTGCCACAGGGAAGAGTATTTTTTCAGACGATCCAACACATTTTTTTCAGCTGTTTCTGCAAATCCAGACACCTCGTGGAGTGAGGCAAAGGAAATGCAGAAATAGGTCAGGTATTTAAATAAGATGTAGTTGTCTCTCTTCACAGCAAGTTGCCTTTTTTCCTGCCTGTGTGAATTGTGCTAATGTATCAGGGAATAAAGAGAACAAAGGGAAGCAGAAGTGGCAGCATTTTCATTCTGGGATTGCAGCTTCAGAGCCCTTTACTTTGCAGAAGTGATACTGAGACCACTCTGGAACATCTCAGCAAATGCTCCTGCAATAATAAAACCCCAAATTGTCTGCTCAGCCTCTCTGAATACATAAAATCCACTTAAAATCCTGCCTGTCATTTTGCTGTCACATAAAACACTGATTTCCCTGCGCAGCCTGCTTCTGAGCCGTGCCCTTGATGCCTTGCAGTGGCGTGAGTGCATAATGCTAAGGCAACACAGGGAAATTTGGGTGCTTTCAGCTGGCTTAAAGTGCAGAGGACAGGCTGCCTTTGGTCCTCAGTTGTAGGTTTGTGTTTGTGAGCTCAGTTCTCTGAGCCAGGAGTGCCGGTGGCTGGTGCCACACTCCCGCCAGCTCGGCTGTCACCTTGGCTTAGGCTCATCCACCTGCCCCTGGGCCCTGGAGAGGACAGTCAGAGCCCAGAACGAAACTCCTCTTTTTAAATACCTCTGTGGTACCTGCACTGCTGAAAGGAGTTGGCTCCTTGCCTTTTTAAAGTTGGATGGAAGGAAGGTCTTGCTCGCAGAACCCGCCCCGTCCTTTGTTCTCCTCGGGCTTTGCCTCTTCAATCCCAGCTCGCTCCGACGCTTCCGACCAGCACAGTGACGGTTTTCACCGTGCCTGAAATTTGATTAGGCTCAAAGTGTGTCATTGGGATGCTGTAATGCTGATCCAGAGGTGATGTCAGTGCTGGGCTTTCCTGCATGGACGGTTTTTTGCGACGGGAGTTTTGGAGGCAGTGGAAGCGACTTTTCCCTCCGTTATCACCACAGCCCTGCTCAGTCCTCCTTCTCCCTCCCAGATTCCCCCTTCCTCCTCAGTTCATCCACTCTGCTGCATTCATTGCTCTTCTCTTCTCTTTTCTGTCATCCAGTTTCTCTTTAATGACCAGCCATTCCCATCCTTTGTGCTGGGAAACAGAGGCCAAATGTTGCTGGGCAGGTTTGGTGTAGACTGAGGTGCATCATCCTGAGAACAGCTGTAAGCCTGTTCAAAATCATCCCTAAAACACCCTCCACCCCTGGAACTCTGCTTGTAGCCTGCAGGGATCAGCCAAAACCGGGTGATCTGAGTCACTCCATGACCTGGGTGTTTGTTTCTCAGACCCAGGGCCCCGCTCAGGGATTTTTCACTAGCACCAACCTCGGTCCAAGCAGCTCCTTGTCTTCCTTCTGACCTCCTCGTGTATCTAAGCTCGTGTATTTAAGCCCTGCACTGTTGCTGGGCCTCTTTGGGCTCCTGCTGAGGGCCCTGGGTGTTCTCCTGCCCCGGGGAAACAGGAGCTGCTTCAGAACTAAAACCTGGCTGTGGTGATGGAGCAACGAGAGATCCATGCCCTGAGCCACCCTGACGTGCCGCTTCCCCTTCCCACCCCTCACCTCTGCCTGACCCTTCCCTGCCCTGCTCCACGGGGGTTGGGAAGGTGTTTTCAGCTGCCCTTTTGCCAGGACGATGTGTTTGACGGGACCGGGGAGCTGCCTGCGTTGTCCCTGCTGCCACCACGTCCTGTCCCTGGTGCCACCACGTCCTGTCCCTGGTGCCCCGTCCTTCCCCATCAGACGGCGCAAATCCCAGGGGTGGAAAAATCACTGTGTGTGTGTCCCGGTGGCTCCGGCCACGGCGAGGGGTGTTCTTAACAGGAGGGACGTCAGCGAGGCTCCTCAGCATCAGGGTGAAAGCCTGTCATTAGCCGAAGGATGATTCAGCTTCCTCAGCTAAAATGTCACCGTGTGGATGCTGGGAGAGGAGGAGGAGGAGGAGGAGCCGCCTTCGTCGCTGGCACAGCGCCACGAGCACCCTCTCCCTCTGAGCTCCCATTGCCTGAAAACTCCCGGGTTAACACACTCAGGATGGAGCTGGGGAGCCCTGAATCCCTGGGGAAGGCGCTGCTGGGTGTCACTGGTGCAAGTGCGACCCTTCAGCAGGGGCTGGGGGACAGCAGTGCTGCTCCCGGGACGGAGCTGCTCCCTGGGGAAAAAAAAAGCTGCAGCCGAATCCAGCACGATAGCAGCTCTTTTTTATTTTTTTTTTTCCCCGTGGTGTTTCTCCTGTTTTTCTGTTAGGAAAGGAGAAAAATCTGGGTTTTCAGATCAGACCTGGGAACGGGGGCAGGATCCAGCGCAGCTGTTCCAGGTCAGCGGAGGGGAGATGTCTCCCGTGCTGACAGAGCAAGGTTATCCCGACAGAACGTGCCTCCTCGCTGGAATCTGCCCTGGGGGCAGGATTAGCTCAGCATTGCTGCTGGACAGAGCTGGTCCAGAGGCCTGGGAAGCCACTGGCAAATGAACATGATGTCACCACGTCCCGCATTAAGTAGGTCACGGTGACACCCTGCCCGAAACCCCTCGGCTGTGGCAGCGGCGGGGGGGGCTGGAACAACCCCCGGGGGGTGTAAAAAACCCCGAGAAAGGGGGGGGTTCGTGCAGAACCGAGCTCCTGCAGGGGTTATCCGGGGTGCCCGCAGCAGCCATCGGCGGCAGCGGTAGCTGAGCCCTCCCTGCTCTGCATCAGCCCTGCTTGGCAGCCAGGAGGCATCAGATGGGATGAGGAACATCCAGGTTGCCATAGCGACCGGGAGCTGCGGCGCTGGGAGCAGCCGCTCTCCATCACCCCCTCCATTGCCATCCCCTGCCT
>NW_020956299.1:12550-28685 GCF_003031625.1 Empidonax traillii | reverse complement strand
TGCCCGCAGCAGCCATCGGCGGCAGCGGTAGCTGAGCCCTCCCTGCTCTGCATCAGCCCTGCTTGGCAGCCAGGAGGCATCAGATGGGATGAGGAACATCCAGGTTGCCATAGCGACCGGGAGCTGCGGCGCTGGGAGCAGCCGCTCTCCATCACCCCCTCCATTGCCATCCCCTGCCTTTCCATCACCATCCCCTGCCTCTCCATCACCCCCTCCATCGCCATCCCCTGCCTCTCCATCACCCCCTCCATCGCCATCCCCTGCCTCTCCATCACCCCCTCCATCACCATCCAATGCCTCTCCATCACTCCCTCCATCGCCATCCCCTGCCTCTCCATCACCATCCCCTGCCTCTCCATCACCTTTCCATCTCCTCCATTGGTCCTCAATCACCCTTTGTCCTCGTTCCATCTCCCCTCCATCACCCTCTACTGCCCTTCCTTCACTCCTCCATCACCCCCTCCATCTCCATTGCTCCTCCATCACCCCATCCCTTCATTACCCCTCGCTGCCACTCCAGCACCCTCCAGCTCCTCTCCATCTCCCCTCAATCACTCTCCGTCACCCCCTCCATCACCATCCACTGCCTTTCTATCACTTTCCATCACCCTTCATTGCCTTTCCATCACCTTTCAGTCATTCTCCATCACCTCTCCCATGCCTCTCCATCGCCCCTCACCCCTCAATCACCCTTCATCGCTCCTCCATTTCCATCACCCTTCCACCACCTTCTCCACCAGCCTCCACTGCCCCTCCCTTGCCCCTGTATCCCCCTCCGTGTCCAGCCCAGCCTGTGGACACTTCCCCTTCCCTGCAGTGCCCCTGGCTCAGGGTGTGCCCCGGGATGTCAGAGCCCTCCCAGGGCATTCCCAGCTTTAATGAGCTCAGCAGGGCTGTGTGTGGAACAGAAAGGAGCTGAGCTGTTCCCTTTCACAGGCTGTGGGCAGGAGCACAGCCAGGGTGGGGACAGGGACAGGGACAGGGACAGGGACAGGGACAGGGACAGCCATGTCCCCACAGGGCCACCCTGCAAGCCAGCACTGAAGCAAAGCTGGGATGTGACAGTAAAGCCCCACATCTCAGCCCCTCACCTGGGCAGAGCTCTCATCCCACCACCCTGCTGTCATATTTTAGGGGATCTCTTGGAAGCTCAGGGGCAGCTTCACCCCTTCCATGGCTCCAGACCTGCCAGGCTCTGAAAATATCCATTTAATTTATGGCCCGGTGGGAAAAGTGGATGGGGCTGCTCATCCTTTGGGATGACTGTGGGTTCTGTCAGCAGCATTCACTGTTCCCAACACCCATCAGCTGTCCCAGCCGCTGTTGGTCCTCCAGAATTGTTGCCCCTTTTAAATTTTGAGTGGAAAACACCTGAATAACCCCACACACTTGTCCTCACAACCCCCTGTACCTCACAGGCGTGTGGGAGCTGAACAGACACATCCCAGGTGACTGAAAGGTGCTGGATTCTCTCTGAGGGTTTTTTTTGGGGGCGGGAATTTCTTCCTTAGACTTCAGAAATCCATCCCACCAGCTGGGCCAGGGGGAGGACCAGAAATGGGAAGAAAATGCAAGGAGAGGCTTTTGCTGCTTCTCAACCTGCCTGGGAATTGAGTCCCCGACGTCCTAACCAGGAGGCAGCTCTGCACTCATCTTCCTAAGTGGTCTTATTTAATTTATGTGCTGGTTCATTTCTACTGCTGGTTCTTGGCATCCCCCCCTTCCTCCCCTCCCCCAGCAAGAAGAGCTGTTGTGCTGCTTCCCTCTGCTCCAGACAAGGGCTTTGGATCATATTTTTGGCGTGGTGGTTTCCATAAAATATGTAACACACCGGCCACGTCGGAGCTGGAGCTGCCTGAGCTCTGACTCCCCAAAGCTCTGCCAGGGCCCAGAATAGCTCAGAAATGTGACTTCTTAATTGGAGGCTGCAGAAGAAGCAGCTGCTGCTGCTGCTGCTGAGGGCAGGGCTGGTTTGAGGGGCAGCAGCACGTGGTGCTGGGCTCTGACGTGTGTCCACAGGCCCCACCTGCCCCATCCCATCCTTTTCCTTTCCTCCAGAAATTCAAAATGCGTTGAATTTTGAGGGAATTTAGTCCACAGAATCAAAGAGCACTTTGGGTTGGAAGGGACTTCAAAGGTCACCCCCATTCCTGTGGTATCAAACCACACACAGGGTGTCTCAAAAACACTGAAATAATGACTTTATAATATAAATAATCCCACCCTAAAGTAATGACCTTTGGGGTGCAGGCCCATGGCTGGGACCTGCCCCCATTCACCTGTTTGGGTGTTTTAGGGCAATTTGGGAGAGCGGGAGCAGCCCAGGATCCTCTGCCCAGGAGCACATGAACCAAAGGAGGGGAGACAGAAATATTGCACTGTCGTTCCAGAAAGCTCTTCCTGGATGTGCAAATACCCCAGTTCCTAAATTGGGAAGGAAGGAAGGAAGTGCAGCTCAGTGGCTGCTCTGGGATCAGTGGCAATAAATGCATTTTAAGAATGAGAGAGCCAAATCCTTAATGGCCTGGGTTTGCATCTCAGCCAGAGGGGAAGGAATAAACCTGGATCTGCTGCAGACACGTCACGAGAAAGGCCCATCAGTGTTCTGGCAGCTGCTGCCATCCCAGGAAAGTGGATTTTCTGGCTCGGGCACGGATCGATGGGGCTGTCCCAGCAGCACTCGGAGCTGAGCACTCAGAGCTGACTTGGCCTTGCCCTGTGCCACTGGACACATGTGGCACTTTGCCCTGGGAACAGGCAAGATATGAACAGTTCTTGTTTCTCACTGAAAGGGAAAAAAAACCAGCCTTGCTGACGCAGCTTGACAATGAAATGTGTGGTTCCCCAAACCCAGGAGCGACTCTGCAGTTTGCTCCAGTAACTAAATGTCAGCAGAGGCAGCACGTGGGCAGGTCTGAGCCAGAAAGGCTTGAAAGCCACTTTTTGAAGTGGAGGGGGGTCGAGTTTTCCGTTCTGTTTGCAGCCTGGTGCTTCTCTTGCTCCCCGACAAGTGGTTTTTTGAAAAGCCTCTTCGTGCAGCCTCGAGGTGATCGGGCTGAGCAGAGCTGGGCTGGGAAACGCACCACAAACGTTTGCTGGGCTTGAAGATGGGGAAAAAAAAATAATAATCAGTGTATCAAGTGTGTCACTTGGCTGGAGATGATCCTGAAAAATTGCTCCCAGAGTGAGGAGGGACCCGTTCAGCTCGGTGACCTTTTTTCACCAGGCGGGTGTCGCAAACCCGCTGCGGTTCGGGGTGTTTGTCACAAACCCCGAGCGTGGGTTTGGGCAGCACGTGCTGCACGAGGGGCAGGCTGTGTGTGCCTGCCCAGCTGCTCTGGGGGTGAGCAGAAGGGAATGATCTGCGCCCAAANTGCAGAACCGAGCTCCTGCAGGGGTTATCCGGGGTGCCCGCAGCAGCCATCGGCGGCAGCGGTAGCTGAGCCCTCCCTGCTCTGCATCAGCCCTGCTTGGCAGCCAGGAGGCATCAGATGGGATGAGGAACATCCAGGTTGCCATAGCGACCGGGAGCTGCGGCGCTGGGAGCAGCCGCTCTCCATCACCCCCTCCATTGCCATCCCCTGCCTTTCCATCACCCCCTCCATCGCCATCCCCTGCCTCTCCATCACCTCCTCCATCGCCATCCCCTGCCTCTCCATCACCCCCTCCATCGCCATCCCCTGCCTCTCCATCACCCCCTCCATCGCCATCCCCTGCCTCTCCATCACCTCTTTATCTCCTCCATTGGTCCTCAATCACCCTTTGTCCTCGTTCCATCTCCCCTCCATCACCCTCTACTGCCCTTCCCTCACTCCTCCATCACCCTCTCCATCTCCATTGCTCCTCCATCACCCCATCCCTTCATTACCCCTCGTTGCCACTCCAGCACCCTCCAGCTCCTCTCCATCTCCCCTCAATCACTCTCCGTCACCCCCTCCATCACCATCCACTGCCTTTCTATCACTTTCCATCACCCTTCATTGCCTTTCCATCACCTTTCAGTCATTCTCCATCACCTCTCCCATGCCTCTCCATCGCCCCTCACCCCTCAATCACCCTTCATTGCTCCTCCATTTCCATCACCCTTCCACCACCTTCTCCACCAGCCTCCACTGCCCCTCCCTTGCCCCTGTATCCTCCTCCGTGTCCAGCCCAGCCTGTGGACACTCCCCCTTCCCTGCAGTGCCCCTGGCTCAGGGTGTGCCCCGGGATGTCAGAGCCCTCCCAGGGCATTCCCAGCTTTAATGAGCTCAGCAGGGCTGTGTGTGGAACAGAAAGGAGCTGAGCTGTTCCCTTTCACAGGCTGTGGGCAGGAGCACAGCCAGGGTGGGGACAGGGACAGGGACAGGGACAGGGACAGGGACAGGGACAGCCATGTCCCCACAGGGCCACCCTGCAAACCAGCACTGAAGCAAAGCTGGGATGTGACAGCAAAGCCCCACATCTCAGCCCCTCACCTGGGCAGAGCTCTCATCCCACCACCCTGCTGTCATATTTTAGGGGATCTCTTGGAAGCTCAGGGGCAGCTTCACCCCTTCCATGGCTCCAGACCTGCCAGGCTCTGAAAACATCCATTTAATTTATGGCCCGGTGGGAAAAGTGGATGGGGCTGCTCATCCTTTGGGATGACTGTGGGTTCTGTCAGCAGCATTCACTGTTCCCAACACCCATCAGCTGTCCCAGCCGCTGTTGGTCCTCCAGAATTGTTGCCCCTTTTAAATTTTGAGTGGAAAACACCTGAATAACCCCACACACTTGTCCTCACAACCCCCTGTACCTCACAGGCGTGTGGGAGCTGAACAGACACATCCCAGGTGACTGAAAGGTGCTGGATTCTCTCTGAGGGTTTTTTTTTGGGGCGGGAATTTCTTCCTTAGACTTCAGAAATCCATCCCACCAGCTGGGCCAGGGGGAGGACCAGAAATGGGAAGAAAATGCAAGGAGAGGCTTTTGCTGCTTCTCAACCTGCCTGGGAATTGAGTCCCCGACGTCCTAACCAGGAGGCAGCTCTGCACTCATCTTCCTAAGTGGTCTTATTTAATTTATGTGCTGGTTCATTTCTGCTGCTGGTTCTTGGCATCCCCCCCTTCCCCCCCCCCAAGCAAGAAGAGCTGTTGTGCTGCTTCCCTCTGCTCCAGACAAGGGCTTTGGATCATATTTTTGGCGTGGTGGTTTCCATAAAATATGTAACACACCGGCCACGTCGGAGCTGGAGCTGCCTGAGCTCTGACTCCCCAAAGCTCTGCCAGGGCCCAGAATAGCTCAGAAATGTGACTTCTTAATTGGAGGCTGCAGAAGAAGCTGCTGCTGCTGCTGCTGCTGCTGAGGGCAGGGCTGGTTTGAGGGGCAGCAGCACGTGGTGCTGGGCTCTGACGTGTGTCCGCAGGCCCCACCTGCCCCATCCCAGCTCATCCCATCCTTTTCCTTTCCTCCAGAAATTCAAAATACGTTGAATTTGGAGGGAATTTAGTCCACAGAATCAAAGAGCACTTTGGGTTGGAAGGGACTTCAAAGGTCACCCCCATTCCTGTGGTATCAAACCACACACAGGGTGTCTCAAAAACACTGAAATAATGACTTTATAATATAAATAATCCCACCCTAAAATAATGACTTTTGGGGTGCAGGCCCATGGCTGGGACCTGCCCCCATTCACCTGTTTGGGTGTTTTAGGGCAATTTGGGAGAGCGGGAGCAGCCCAGGATCCTCTGCCCAGGAGCACATGAACCAAAGGAGGGGAGACAGAAATATTGCACTGTCGTTCCAGAAAGCTCTTCCTGGATGTGCAAATGCTCCAGTTCCTAAATTGGGAAGGAAGGAAGGAAGTGCAGCTCAGTGGCTGCTCCGGGGTCAGTGGCAATAAATGCATTTTAAGAATGAGAGAGCCAAATCCTTAATGGCCTGGGTTTGCATCTCAGCCAGAGGGGAAGGAATAAACCTGGATCTGCTGCAGACACGTCACGAGAAAGGCCCATCAGTGTTCTGGCAGCTGCTGCCATCCCAGGAAAGTGGATTTTCTGGCTCAGGCACGGATCGATGGGGCTGTCCCAGCAGCACTCGGAGCTGAGCACTCAGAGCTGACTTGGCCTTGCCCTGTGCCACTGGACACGTGTGGCACTTTGCACTGGGAGCAGGCAAGATATGAACAGTTCTTGTTTCTCACTGAAAGGGGAAAAAACCAGCCTTGCTGACGCAGCTTGACAATGAAATGTGTGGTTCCCCAAACCCAGGAGCGACTCTGCAGTTTGCTCCGGTAACTAAATGTCAGCAGAGGCAGCACGTGGGCAGATCTGAGCCAGAAAGGCTTGAAAGCCACTTTTTGAAGTGGAGGGGGGTCGAGTTTTCCGTTCTGCTTGCAGCCTGGTGCTTCTCTTGCTCCCCGACAAGTGGTTTTTGAAAAGCCTCTTCGTGCAGCCTCGAGGTGATCGGGCTGAGCAGAGCTGGGCTGGGAAATGCACCGCAAATGTTTGCTGGGCTTGAAGATGGGGGAAAAAAAATAATAATCAGTGTATCAAGTGTGTCACTTGGCTGGAGATGATCCTGAAAAATTGCTCCCAGAGTGAGGAGGGACCCGTTCAGCTCGGTGACCTTTTTTCACCAGGCGGGTGTCGCAAACCCGCTGCGGTTCGGGGTGTTTGTCACAAACCCTGAGCGTGGGTTTGGGCAGCACGTGCTGCACGAGGGGCAGGCTGTGTGTGCCTACCCAGCTGCTCTGGGGGTGAGCAGAAGGGAATGATCTGCACCCAGAAAAAAAAAAAAAGGGTCCTGGTTCATCTCCCCAGCCTGTGGGATGGAGGGGGCTGTGGCTTTGGGGCTGCACTGGAAAGGGGTGGCTGGGTGGAAGGGCCTTCCCAGTACAGTCCAAGAAGGGAAAGAGGGTGGTAAATTATCTTCCTTAATCCTTGCTTTAGCTTCCTGCAGCCCCCTGAGCCAGCGTGTCCCAATAAGAGCTGGGTGGCAAAAGGTGTTTTGTGCATCTGATGAGAAGGATGAGGAGGGCCAGGGAGTCACAGGGGTGATGCTGTCAGAGTCAGCTGAGTCTCACTGAGGGGAATTCATGCTCTGAGTGTGCAAATCTCTTCTGGCAGTGCTTTGAAGCTGCCACACTTGGGGAAGTGCCTGTCCTGCGAGGGGCAGTGGGAGAGCTGGGGTTAAGTGTAGGGGTCTCTGGGGAGTTGGCAGCAGCACATCTGTCTCCCTGGAATGAAATATCCACCTGGGATTATTTACACGCCATGCTCCTCGTGCCCTGGCTCCCTGGGGGACAGTGGGTTCGGGGATTCTTGTGGACACAGTCAGTCAGGGCATGGAGAGTGTCAGTCCTTCCCATGGACACTGTCAGTCCTCCCCATGGACACTGTCAGTCCTCCCCATGGACACTGTCAGTCCTTCCCATGGACACTGTCAGTCCTTCCCATGGACACTGTCAGTCCTCCCCATGGACACTGTCAGTCCTTCCCATGGACACTGTCAGTCCTCCCCATGGACACTGTCAGTCCTCCCCATGGAGCAGCTCTGGGTGATGCAGGGGAGGCACAAAATGCCCACAAGGTTTCAGTGCAGGTTTCCCAACCTGGCCACACTGAGAATCAGCCACTCCTGTTCTGTCTCCTTTGAAGCTGTTGTGGGGTTCATTTTCACAGTAGGGGCTGTGGTTGCTTCTCTGGGCCCAAACACCCCCAGTATCATTGTCCTGCAAGCTGCACAAACCCACAAGTGGCCAGATGAGATATATCCCCATCCCTGCCCTGCCAGACACCAGCCTGGGCCCTAAACCCTCGTGCACAGGACACTTATCTGTCCCCAAATGACACCTGTTGTACCTCAGATATGTCCATGTTTATCTCGTACCCAGTGTCTTTTCAGACCCTGCTCAAGAAATTCCCCTCTGGGAGGGTGGGCAGGCCCTGGCACAGGTCACCCAGAGAAGCTGTGGCTGCCCCTGGATCCCTGGAAGTGTCCAAGGCCAGGTTGGACGGGGCTTGGAGCAACCTGGGACAGTGGAAGGTGTCCCTGGTGGAACTGGATGAGCTTCAAGGTCCTTCCCAACCCAAACCATTCCATGATTCCATGATTCTCACCTCTGCCACCCAGTAGCACTGAGCTCCACATGCTGGAGTGATCCCCCAGCAGTGACACCACACATTGCCTGGAGAGCTGATTTAACCCTCCTTGGAATTCTCAGTATCCCTGTTTCCATCCTTGGCTCTTGTTGGGAAGCAGAGCCTTGAAAAGTGCCTTTTTTTAGACCTCTCCAGTTTCTCCCTCTCCGCTTCCTGCACATTTTCTTCGTGCAGAATATAGCTCCTGCTTTTGCTTCTTTTTTTTTTTTGCAGCCTCCCTTCATCTGGGAGCCTTTTTTGATGTTTCCTTTCATGGCTGTGCCCCCCTACAAGGCTCAGCCGGTGTCCAGATGAGGCAGGGCTGGCTTACATAAGGTGTTCCCGTTTTTTTTTTGGGTGTTCTCCATCCCGCCCCTCTTGATCCCTCCCATCTTGGTTGCAGCTGCAGGCTTTGTGGTGTCACAGAATCACAGAGCATCCTGGTTTGGAAGCCAGCCTGGCAGCCCACAGTGCTGCCTGCCCTTCCAGGAGGAGGCCTTGGTTTAAGATCTAGAAAAATGGGATGGTTTAAAGCAGCTGCCTCTGGAACCCATCCCACTGGATTCACTGCTGCTGAGCCCTCCTTTCACACTGCACTGCACATGCAGCACCATCTGAATCCCTCTGAAAACCCCTCAGTTCTTTGTTGTCATGAAAACCAGGCACCTGGCTGTGCTCGGCTTTGCCACCCCTACCCAAATTTGGCTTCCTAGAAGAGCCCGTTTCCTGCTCTGTGATGGTGTTGGCTGCACCCACAGGCAGGCAGCACCTCACTGAAAGGTCCTGGGAAATCTGGGTAAACTCCTGCTCCATCCCAGCCCCCCAGCCCCTGGTGGGTGCCCCTGTGCCTGGGCAGGGCGTGTTCCCAGCCCCCCATCCCGCTGGATGGAGCTGCCCTGTGGAGAATATCTCCCAGACAATGCCCTGCTGCATTTTCATACTCCTTTGCAGGGCATTCCAGGTCACCTGTGGCCGCTCTTCTGCAGGGAATCATGGAATGTTTGGGGTTGGAAGGGAGCTGAAAGCCCGTCCAGTCCCACGGGCAGGGGCACCTTCCACCAGCCCAGGTTGCTCCCACCTGGCATCCTGCATGTTTAACATTTACTTAACATATTTATTTAACTCTCCAGCCTTGTGTTGCCAGAGCTGCCTCTGATCTTTGCCCCCTCCCTGGCCTGGCTGTTTCCTTCCCCCCTCGTGCTGGGGCTGTTTCTGTGCTGTCTGCAGAGCTGACAGATGTCTGGGGCCATTTATGCGCCACTTGGCTTGTGTTTTCCCCGAGGTCCTGGATTAAATGCTCAGTCAAAACTCTCCCATTTCATGGGCCAGTGATCTCCCTTCAGCTCCAAGTCCTCCCCTCTCTGCTGGTTTGCTCACCCAGGGCCCTGCTCAGCTCCTGCTCAGCTCCCCCTGTGCCTCTGAAGCTGCAGGACGTGGCTCCCACCCACCTGATGTGCTGCCCCCCGTGCCCTGCACACCCCCTGCTCCCACCCAGAGCCAGGGCTGAGCCAGGGGAGCTGCTCCAGGCACTCCAAGAGCTTGGCATGGGTTGGGAAAAAATAAATGAAGGAAGAAGAGTGGCTCGGTCCTGCAGGGATCACTGAGCCAGGAAATGCAAAGAAAAAAACCCCAGCCCTCACCACGAGCTGGGATCAGCAGCTGTGCTTTGCTGGAAAAGCTGTTCCCACCCAAAAACATTTCCTTGCAGTGGCACAAAGAGCTGTGTTTGCAGAAAGCACCAGCACCTTGGTGTTTATTGCATGCAGGAACTATTGTCTGGTTCATCCCATACAGGCATTCCCACATTGCTCATTCCACACAGGCATTCCCTCGTGTTCCCTGGCAGGATGAGAGCAGTGCTGGGTTAGATCCCAACTTCCCCACAAAACCTCTTTTCCCCCCACTTCCATTTTCCAGGCGGTTTCACTCTTCCTGGATTCTGGGGCTGGGGTTTCCCCCCCTGGCAGGGTCTCAGCTCACATCTCGCTGCCTCTTCTGGTGGAATCCTTGTTCAAAATCAGTCAGTTTGTTTCCCAGGAGGTGCATCTGTCATTTTGTCCTGATGGACTTGGCTTCCATCAGTGTGTGGTGACACCAGGGCTCAGTGAGGAGCCAAAGCTGCCCAAAGGGCTGGACTGTGCCTGGTGCCCACAGGGAGTCATGGAATGGGTTGGGTGGGAAGGATCATCCAGTGCCACCCCCTGCCACGGGCAGGGACACCTTCCACCAGCCCAGGTTGCTCCAACCTGGCATCTAACACTTCCAGGGATCCAGGGGCAGCCACAGCTTCTCTGGGCAACCTGTGCCAGGGCCTGCCCACCCTTCTAGACAGGAATTCCTTCCCAATATCCCATCTGACCCTGCCCTCTGGCAGTGGGAAGCCATTCCCCCTTTTCCTGTCCCTCCAGGCCCTTGCCCAAAGTCCCCAAAAAGTGGTGGGACAGGATTGTACCCTGAGAACTCCTTTTTCAGCTCAAGTGAGCGGAGCTGGGACTTGTCTCTGCCTTTGCTGCCTTCAGGATCTTGCAGAGCACCAGCAATCCCCAAAGGGCATTTTCATTGTGAGTTGCCCTTGCCTGTGAAAGACTTTGTTGACTCCCAGGACTGCTCTGGACCTTCATCTCAACCCCTTCCTTTGGGACATAAATTCTGTGGGAACTTGGGGAATCACCTCCCCAGCTGCTCGGTTGTGGGATCCGGAAAGGTCTTCAGTCCGATTTTCCCGGCTGATGCAGCAGCTGTTCCCTCCCTTTGGGTCACCAACCAACCCTCCTGTCCCCTGGGGGCACCAGCAGCTGCCCACGTCTTCCCCCTCATCACTGCAGCACCAGGAGTGAGGCTGCTGTGACCACCAGGCTGGAAACCAAACTTGGCATTTCCAGGTTTCCTCCCTCCTCCTCCTCCTCCGCTGGCGACCGACCAAGTGCATCCTCTGAGGGGCCCGAGGTCCCAGCAGCTCCAGCTGCTCGTGGAGCTGGTGACAGGGCTGGAGTGGTGGTGCCCAGCAGGGGTCTTGTCACCCCCATGGACCTGCAGATCCCTTGGGGGTTGTTCCTTGGATGCCACCCAGGAGCTGTCCTGCCACCCTCCCACCCCCAGCAAAAGGCGCTTTTTTTGAGGCTGAAAACCTCAGGCAGCACGTGGTGAGTGAATGGGTGTTGGCATGGTGGGGTCTGGGAAGTGTTTTGAGGGGAATTGTTCCACCTGGCAAAGATCAGAGCATCTCCTCCAGCTCCCACCATCCCAGGGCAGCATTAGCTTTAGGTAGATGTGTTTAGTTGGTTCTCCTCCTTCCAGCAGGGGCTGGGACTCCAGAAAGATTCACCTTCTTGTGGCAGGTCCCACAACCTCCTGATTTCCAGGTCTGGGTCCTTCTTGGGGGTCAAAATTCAGGTTATTCCTCTCCCCAGGTCCTCTGCCTTGTTACCCAGAACCTGCTGAGGGCTGGAGGAGAGGAAAGTCCTCATCCCTTATCCGTGTTGCAGACACTTGGTGCTAAACCTGCTCCCCAAGCACGTGGGGAGAGGAATCTCCAGGAGGCTCCTCCTGCTAAGACGTGGTAAAAATAGCAAACTAAGCTGGGATTTCAGCCTTGACTCACCCAGGCAAGAGTAAATAAGTATTTAATACCTGGGACAACGTGAGGGTTTTGTGTGCTGTGCCCTGGCAGCCCCCACCTACCAACCAACCAACCAACCAAGCAACCAACCAACCAACCAACCAACCATTTTTATGGAAGTGGTGAAAATCCTAATTATTTGGAAGCTGCATCAAAATGTGGCTTAAGGGATGTGGCACAACTTGAGCAGTGGAGTGAAAACTGCACGAAGGAGTTGGGCTGTGGCAGTGGAAACACCGAAATGGCTCAGGCCAGGAAGGGCCTGGGGTCTGGAAACCAAACAATGGGATCCTAACACATCCTCTCTGGGGTGTTTGGAGCATCAGGAGAGGCGGTGGAGTAATTGTCAGCAGGTCTTTAAACCACCCTCACTGCACAGGGAACAGTATTTGGGATCTAAAGCCTTTATGGCCTTTAGCAAAGCGGGAAATGTTTTCCAGCCATCCCTGTCTCTGCCTGGCCGGAGCAGGGATGGGCAGCCCTGGCCATGTCCTCATGTCCCTCCCCGGCAGTGACCCCAAACAGCCCAGGACAGACCAACGTGGGTGGCAGAAACTCCTGATTCATTTGCGGGAATCGTTTTTTTACTGCCAAAATCGGGTTAAAAAGCTGAGAAGGGTTTGCAGTTGTGTCTGACACAGGAGTGTCTGTCTGTCCGTCCATCTGCAGAGGGAACTGGAAGGAACCACCACCACCCTACATGGGGATTCCTTTGGCTGTTCTGGGCTGGGTTTTAGTCTCTGAGCCCAGCTCAGGGGTGTCCCTGTCACTGCTGGAGGTTCAGGGATTGCTGGTGGGGTCACTGAGGTGGCAGCAGCCCCTGGACCCTCTGCAGCCCCGCCTGTGCTCTGCCCGTGAGGCATCAATCCCCATCCCAAATCTCCGAGTGCAGCGTGGGAGCTTCACACGCGGGAGCGGGGCTGAGCCGAGCCCAAAAACCGGGGGCTCGATGTCCCTGACCCCAAAACGCCTCTTGCAGCCCCGGACCCACGTCCCGTCCCTCTGACTCGTGTCCCTTTTCCTGGCAGGGAGAAGCGGGCCCTGCACATCAGCGTCACCAACCCGGTGCAGTGCAGCCTCCACGGGCGGAAATGCACGGTCTCCGTGGAAACCAGGATTAACCAATCCCAACCGGATTTCACCAAGCATCGCTCCGGCTTCGTCCTCTCCGTGCCGGGGAATTAACACCCGCTCCGCCCGCGCCGGGGCTCGGCCCGCCCTCCCCGCGCCCGGGACTCGTCGGGATTCACCGGGAGATGCTCGGCTGCGACGCGTCAAGGCGCCTGGAACGGGCTCTGTAAGGCTCGAGGTTTTTGGAAAACCCGAAGTTCGGGGGGTTTAGAAAAAAAAAAAGCCAAATTCGCGTGGAACAACAAAAGGCTTAAAATAGCCGGTGACCTGTTCTCCATCTTACAAACCAGGCTGGAATATCACAAAAGTGCTTTGGAATTAGTCCAGAAAAAAAAAGCATTTATAGGTACTTCCACCCTTTTCCTCCCTTTCCCACATTGATTCTTTTCCCCCTCTCCAGTTTTCCCTCCCGTGTTTCTTTTCCATGTGTTGTTTTTTTCCTTTTTTTTTTTTTTTGCAATACGATGCAGCCTCCTCCTCCTCCTCAGGAGGAACCAAAGATACCCGGCTCAGGGAGTCTGGTTCTGTAGGACCGAATCCCCGTGGAACCAGAGCCAGGTTTGGGAGGGAGGCCGGGAGACACTCCACGCTCCTCCAGCCCCACGGAGCTGGGATGGTACATGGAGACACCTCCAGACTTGCTGCTTTCCCACCGGGAATTCCTTAACACCCCAAGGCACCTTGGCTGGAGGTGGGTCCAGCACCAGAGAGGGGCCTTCCCAGTGCAGGGGCTTGTTTTGTTACCCCTGAATTGCTTTTGCCTTAATTACCCTCTCCAGGGACCCAAATCCAGTGGGTTCCCACTGGGACCGTGTGGCCTTGCTGGGTTTTCAGATGATCCACGTGGCTTCGTGTCCGTGCCAGCGCTGGGGTTCAGGGAGGGAAAAGGGACTCGAGGCAGGGGGTGGATCCAGAACCACGGGGAGTTTTGTGGGGCCGAGGCCGCGGCTCCGGCGCTTTGCACTATCCAGCACTAACCCTGGGAGCCCGAGGGGCAGCAGCACAGACCAGCACCCGGGCTCTTCCCTCCAGAGAGCTATCCTGGCTCTTCCCAGCAGTGGGATGTGGGTGTTGGGGTGTTGGGCATCCCCTCAGCTCGCCTGGTGGCCCCATGTTCCGCCTGCGCCTGCCCGGCCCAGATAACCCAGAGCTCCGTGTTTACAGAGGGATCTGGATACTCCCTGGTTTATTCCCACCGTGCCAGGCCCTGCTGTGGCTCCTGAGCAGCCCAGGCTGTTGGGATTGTACATTGGGATTGTCCTGGCACTGCTGGTCAGGTCAGGATTCCCAGCCCTGGAGGTGGGTGCTGTGTGGTGACCCCACCTCGGGGTCCCTGCCCAGACGTAAAAACTGGGAGCAAGTGTTTAATGGAGCATTTTGGGAATTGGGAAGCCTGGAAGAGGCTCTTCACTTATGACCTGCTAAGGAAAGGCTTCCCAAAGCCACAGGGTGCAGGGACAGGTCACTGCACTCCCAGGACTTGGGGGGGGGACCTGAGTGTGGAGCAGCTCCAGCTCTGTGTCACCTGGCACAAGCTCAGCCCTCCCGTGCGCTCCTCTGGGGATGCTCCACACCTTTCCCGAATTCCCTGGCCTTGGAGCAGCTGTGCCAGCATCCCAGCACCACCTCCCAGTTCCCCTTGCCCCCTCCCAGCCTGTGGCTCTGGGGCTCTGCAGGGAGAAGCTCTTGCAAATGAAGAGGGGACACCGACAGCCCCGACCGTCCCCACGCACACTCGGGGACCCCCACGGACCCTCAGCCACCTCCCCCCATCCCACCTCAGCTCCTCGGGAGGAGCAGCACCGTGGGACAGCCCCGCTCCTGCCAGAGGGAGCATCCCCGGCCTGGCTGTGCCTTTGGATTTGCACTTGTCGCTTCGATGTCCCGGTGCAGAGGTGTCCCCCCCCTCCCCCGCCGCACTAACCCCAGCCAGGCAGTGGCAGGATTTTAATCAGCACTTTTTTATCCACTTCTCCCTCCCAATGGAATGGCCGTTTGGAATCAGGATGGACGGCGGCGCAGCGCAGGCTTAGGGAATTTCTGTCACCATGAGATGGCAATATTGTATGTGATGAGATGTCTTTATAAAATATATTATCTGTTCCTGCTCTGGTTTTATATATATATATATATAAAAATATATAAAATATATATATATTCCTGGTTTTCCCATAAATTAACTATTTCTAAATTGAATCTGATTCTCAGCCGGGGGCGATAATGCAATGAACCCTTTTTTTTTATTATTGTTGTTATTATTATTATTATTATTATTTTAAATCGCTGATATTTTAATGTGTAAAAGAAAACAAAAACAAAAAAAACCTACTATAATGGACCTGGGTTTTGTTTACATAATTCACTGTAATAAATAATAAAAAAAAAAAAGCAGTTAGTTGCATCCCACCATGGCCGTGCCTGTTTCTGCAGGGATGATGATGATGATGATGATGCTCAGAGGGAACGTGGTGTTTTGGTGTCCCAATATCCCGAATTTTTCCCCCCCTCTGGTTGCTCCTGGACCTGCTGCTCTCCCACCACGGGGTGACCCCGGGGCTGGTAACGTGATTAAAGCTGCTTTAAACCCTCTGTCGTCAACACAAATCCCATTCCCAGCGTTGCCAGTGGAGGGGTGGGAGTGCAGAAAAGACTCGGCCACGAGCCACTGCCGTGTAATGGATGGTCAGTGCATTTTTATTTAATCAGCACAGTACAAAAATAAATAAAAATAAGGGGAGGGGATTAAATTACAGGCACACTGAGCCCCATGACACAGTCGGTCGGGTTATAAACCACACATACTTACAAACACACTATACACATACATACAAAATGAGACAAATATAAATTAATAAGTAACAATACCCACCAATTTGGTCAACAAAGATCTACAGAAGAGATTGCACTAAAAAAACGTACGTACACATGTATCATTAGCAGGGTCCAATGTACAGCCATGAAGAGCTTCAAGTGAAAAAAAAGAAAAATCAAAAAAAAAAAATAAAAGTAAATGGCACGTTATTTCTCCCTCTCGTTCGCCAGTTTAACGCCCGATGGACCAGAACTAAACTAGAACTGAGCACACGGAGAAAAAAATGATGATAAAACCCAAAAAGAAAGGTCTCAGTCCCCAGGCCTGATACGGGAATACCGGCTGAGACTGCGGTGTCGGGGGTGGTGTTGGGTCTTTGTGCATGGGTGTAATTTTACAGCCATCTCTCGTTAAGGTTTTTTTTTTTTTCTTTTCTTTCGATTATTATTTTTTTATGCGTTTTTTCCTTTT
>NW_020956299.1:6114-12013 GCF_003031625.1 Empidonax traillii | reverse complement strand
TTTTTTTTTTTTTTTTTTTTTTTTTTTCTCTCTTCCCCCCCCCCCGCAGGTTTTTGCAGTTCAGTTGGGTTTGTTCTAGAAGAATTCATATAGCAGCATGTGGCGGCTCCCCTTTGCTTGCACACTCAAGTAGATCCTTTACACAATACTCATGATCAGTGCACGATGGGAACAAGACATTTCACATTGATCTCATGAACAGTAGCGGTGATTCCCGTCACCCGGACCCGCTCGGGAATTCGAGTCTCTTCAAAGAAAATAAATAAAGGAGGGGGTGGGGGGGACGGGGGGGAGATGGGGGTGGGGGGTCCCCGGGCCGTGCCCGCGTCTCTGTCCCGGTGAGTCCCGACCGGGCCGGTTCAGCCGCCTCCGCTGGAGCCTTTAGAGGAATTTATTTTCCTTTTTTTTTTTTTTCCTTTTTTTTTTTTCCTCCTTTCCCTCTCTACCTGGGCTCTGTCTCGGTGATGCGGTGACCGGCCCCGCGGAGCCCCGCTCCGCTCCCGGGAGGTTGTGGTGGGGGGTTCTTTTCCCCCTATCCATCCACGATGTGCTGGATCGATCCGGCGGCGGAGCCGCAGCATCCCCGGGCCCGCAGCGCGGGGAGGGGGCGGCGGCTGGAAAAGCGGCGGCGCAGGGGCGCGAACCGGGGGTCTGCGCTCCGGTCCGAACCCCCCGTGATCCCCCCCCCCAGGGTGGGTGGGGGAGCGGCGGCACCTCCCGCCCTTCCCCGCCGGGCAAATCCTCCCGGGAAGCGGCTCCGGGCCGGGCGGGCGCGGCGTGTCCGGGGGGCGCGGGGGGCGGCGGGCGCTCACCGGTCGAGGCCGATGAGCAGCCGGCCCTTCTCCTCGGAGCCGCTCTCCTTCTTGAGGTCGGCGAAGACCTGGGTGAAGTAGTGCGGGTCGGCGTTGACCTGCAGCATCTTGGGGCTCATGAGGTCGATGATGGAGAGGCAGCGGTCCCAGAAGGCCTCCTTACAGCTCTCCACCAGGAAGGGCTTCAGCGGGTAGGAGATCTCGTTGCCCATGTAGGAGTAGGAGAGGTACAGGCAGGTGAGCAGCACTGCCTGCAGTTCGTGGTCGGTGGCCACCTCGGCCGAGATGACGTCCCGGCACAGCATGTAGAGGAAGACCACGTTGGCGGGCGTGATGAAGCCCTGGTCCTGCCAGCCCTGCAGCAGCAGCGAGCGGTCCACGGAGCGCAGCCAGAGCACGGGGTCGGTGGGCGAGAGGTGCTTCAGGCGGTAGCAGCGGCGGCACAGGAACTCGCCGAGGCAGCGCAGCAGCTCGCTGGTGCTCGCCTGCACCACGACCCTGCGCGGGGTGGCGGCGGCGGCGGCGGGCGCGGCCGGGGGCACCTTCTGCGCCGAGGCGAGGGCGGCGGCGGCGGCGGCGGGGGGCGGCGGGGGGGCGAAGGTGGCGAGGTTGGCGCAGGAGAGCGATTTCTTCAGGTTCTCGTTGTTGAGGTGGGTCACGTTGCTCTGGTAGCCGCCGTTGGGCTGCACCTTCTTGGAGCTCTTCTTCTTGGCGGAGACGGCGGCGATGCGCTTCCAGGGCAGCACCGAGATCAGCGAGTGCCGCTTCAGGCCCTTCTCCTTCGCGTTCTTGCTGTTCTGCACCGCCGTGTAGTGCCCCACCGTGGCCGCCCCCTCCTCGAACAGCGGGGCCTTCCGGTAGCTCGGCGACAGCGACAGCACCGTGCCCATGGCGCCGGCCGCCCCGGCGGGGCCCCCGCCGCCGCCGCCCGCCCGCCCGCGGCCCCCGCGGCCCCCGGCCCCGCGGCCCCGGCCCCGGCCCGGCCCGGCCGGCCCCGCTCTCGCTGCTCCTCCGCCGCCGCCGCCGCCGCCGCCGCCGCCGCCGCCGCTCAGCGCCGCGCCCGGACCCGCCCCGCGCCGCGCGCGCTCCCGCCGGCGCAGTGCGCGCGCCCGCCGCCTCCGCCGCCCCGCCCCGCCCCGCGCCGCCACGTGCGCCCGCCGCGGCGACGGGGGGAGGCCACGCCCCCAGCCTGACCACGAAAGGAAGAGACCCCGCCCCTGCCCGCCCGGGCCACGCCCATCTTCGCATCCTTACCAGTGGTTGGTCACGCCCCCATGATCCTAGGCCACGCCCACGCAGCGCTGACCACGCCTCCCCATGTCAAGCAATGGGATTGGTCACGCCCCTCTCGGCCGAGGCCGAGCCCCTGATATTCCCCATATGGTTTGGCCACGCCCCCATGGCACAAGGCCACGCCCACACCGCGCACACCTCGCTTCTCTGAATGACGGAGGCCCCGCCCCCCCTCGTCCCAGCCCCGCCCCCCGGGCGGCCCCGGGTTGGGGTCTCGGTGATCGCGGACCCCCCCCCCGGTCCCGCGGGCAGGGACCGGGCACGGCCCGGGGGGGAGAGAATAGAATAACAACGGAAATTATTTAAGAAAAAAAATCTCAAAATTAGGATTTAAAACCCTGCTCTGCCGGCACCCGCACCCCGCACTCCAGGCCCGCGCCCTGGACCCGCACCCCGGTGATGCCTCCCCCAGCTCGGGGCCGGGGGTCACCGCTCGCCCCGAAGGCCCCGGGACACGTCCCTGCCCGGTACCGCGTTGTGAGGCCGGGCGGGTTTTGGGGGAACGCTCTGCCCGGCCCCGCTTGGAGCCGCCGCCACCGCCCCCCCCCCCCATCGCAGGGACCGCGACCGGGATCCCCCTTCCCGCAGGGACCGGAGCGGCGGCGGCTCCGGGAGCCACCACCGGGCTCGGCACGACCTGCAGCGACACTCAGAGGCGGCTCCGGGGCCCAGCTCCGGGCACGGGGACCCTCCGGACCGGGCAGAGGGACGGGGACAAGTCGGGCTCGTTCCTGCGCCCGCCAGGGCTTCGCTGATGACCCAAACTCATTTATTTACGCCCCGCCCCAGAGCTGCGGCTGCCGAGCCCCCTCCCACAGCACGGGAACGTCCGAAAAAGACCCCAAAATCTCCCGTGAGGACAGACCTGGCCCAGAGCACCCAAAAACCTGCCCGTCCTTCAAAGGGCATCCAGCGCCCCGTGGGAGCTGCTTTTTAAGGGATGGCCAGGACTCGGCACATCCTCCTCTCAGGCAGCTCTGGAGGGTTTGCTGCATCACGAGCACAGTGCAGGCCCAGCCTGGGCACTGCTGTCACTGAGGATTCCCTTTGTCCATTAAAAACATCCCCTGGATCTGAGCAGCACAGAAGGCCCTGGTGTGACAGCAACACCCTGATTTTATTTTCAGCTTTGTTAATTTTAAGCCAAAAAGGGTTTAACAATGGGATCTACCCATTGTTTGAGGTTGTTTCTGGCCCTCATTTTACTACACTTGGAGGCACCTGGGAAAACCCTGGCACAGGTTGCCCAGAGAAGCTGTGGCTGCCCCTGGATCCCTGGGAGTGTCCAAGGCCAGGTTGGAGCAACCTGGGCTGCTGGAAGGTGTCCCTGCCCATGGCAGGGGGTGGCACTGGATGGGCTTCGAGATCCCTTCCAACCCAAACCATTCTGGGATTCTGTGACTTCAAAGCTATCCCCACCTTTCTCCATCCCAGCTGTGCCTGTGCCTGTCCACCAGCTCCAGCTCTACTTCCACGAATGAATTTCCCTTCCTCACCCACAATTTGGAACATAAATCAGCAAATCCCATCCACAGGGATGCATCCCCAGGGAAAACACTTCAGTGGCATTATGGTGAACTGGCCAGAGCTGCTTTGGGGAAGTATTTTATGAGTTACTTGGAGCTGAAAAATAGAACTACTAAAATTGAACTGCACTTCCCTGCAGCCCGAGCCCTGAGTAAGAGCAGAGTGAAATCCTTCACCTTTTCCTGCCTCTCAGGGCAGGTTTCTTCCCTGCACCACCTGGTGCAGGGACACCATCTGGTGTCCCAGATGTGCGAGTTTCAGATGTGGAAATTCGAGACATCGCATCAATGACACCCTAAAAACCCTCCCCAGCCTGAAGAGCAATCCTGGCCTGGCCCTGCAGTGTGAGACTCTAATATGGCATCAGGGCACTCTCAGGAAGCGCTGGATGACCCAGAGGTCAGATCTTACTAATTTTTAATACTAATAATGGAATGGTTTGGATTGGAAGGGACCTCAAAGCCCATCCAGTGCCACCCCCTGCCATGGGCAGGGACACCTTCCACCAGCCCAGGTTGCTCCAAGCCCCGTCCAACCTGGCCTTGGACACTTCCAGGGATCCAGGGGCAGCCACAGCTTCTCTGGGAAACCTATGCCAGGGCCTGCCCACCCTCACAGTCAACAACTCCTTCCCAATATCCCATCTAACCCTGCCCTCTGGCAGTGGGAAGCCATTCCCCCTTGTCCTGCTAGTATAAAAGAATCCCTCTCCCCTCTTTTCATAAGCCCTCAATGATTATTATATTATACTGAATTCAATTATTATTATACTTAACTCAGTAAACTCAGAGTTGTGCCAGGAACAGGTCACAACCCACAAATCTTTAGTGATGCTGTTTCCAACCCATTTGGTGTCTCCAAATATCAACCCCACTGATGCTCTGGTGAGGGGATGATCCCACCCTGCCCCCAACGTGCCCAGGATGTGCCTTGGAGGCTGAAAACAGGAGACAGAGGCTTTTGAAAAAAAAATTCTTTATTGGAACTCATCTGAACATCAGATATACCTGGTGTTGGTTAGCAAGAACCGTTTGTACATTTGATATTGATGGTGCCAAAAACCCAAACAGCGACTGACTGGAGGAGATGGAAATTAAGAATAATAAAATAAAATAAAATATAAGGTCAGAGAGGTCAAAATGTGAACAGAAAAGGGGAAAAATCAGCCAGTCTAAGAGTCAGCGTGAAGGCAGAGTATTTCCTGATAAAACAGAATCCTTTTACAAAATATAAATTTTGTAAGAAAAACGTGGAGAGGGAAAAAGAGACAGAGGGGAAAGGAGAAATAAAGATGAGCAGGACAGAGATGCAGAAGCTTACACTGCCCAAATGGCATTAAAACCTACTGGAAACCTCACCAGAAAATGGAACATGCTGGAACACACCGTGCTCCACCCCCCACATGACTCTGGGACTAAGGAGGAAGCTCCCAGCGAGCTGCACTGGGCTATTCCAGAGGGCCAAGCTGTCCCACATCAGAAGGGCAACAGAAATCAAACACTGATGCAGCAGAGTAAATATGGACAGTCAGGGTCACCTGCTCTTCCTACCGGTGCAGGTGGGGAGGGAGAAAACATTTAAAACCTAGTCTATCTGCAAACAAGAGCATGCAAAGTCAGGCTCGGGGGAACCTGCGCCGGCCCCTCCGCCCAGAGCGGGGCTGGGACCCCGACAGCTCCGTCCTGCAGGGAAACCTCCACGGAGCTGCTTCCCAGGGCTGGGGCGGAGGCCTTTGAGGCTTGAAAAATAAACCAGCAGTCTGTACATTTTGGGTTGGTTTGGTTCAGTACAAATGGAATCGAGTTGGCTGCTCGTGCTCCACCGGCACAGCTCCGGTTTCAGGGAGGAGAGGAGGAAACAAACTGGATGTGGGCACCTACTGGTAACAAAACGCTGTCCCTGCTGAACTCTGCCGTCCCTCAGGAAGTGGAAAGCACATGTTTAGGTAGTGTAAGCCTTTTTCCTTTTATTTAGAATACCCTCTTTGTTTAAACAATATTTCCCCCCCACCCCGCCCCAAGATACAAAGTTCGGCCAGTAAAGATTACATGGAAACTGGAACACGCATCGTCTGGAATACAAGATGCACCGGATGAGGAAGTTTAAAAACTTTCCCAGCGAAAAGTAGAACAAAGAAGAAAGAAAGAGAACAAAAAAAAAAAAAAAAAAAAAAAAAAAAAAAAAAAAAAAAAAAAAAAAAAAAAAAAAAAAAAAAAAAAAAAAAAAAAAAAAAAAAAAAAAAAAAAAAAAAAAAAAAAAAAAAAAAA
>NW_020956299.1:0-5946 GCF_003031625.1 Empidonax traillii | reverse complement strand
AAAAAAAAAAAAAAAAAAAAAAAAAAAAAAAAAAAAAAAAAAAAAAAAAAAAAAAAAAAAAAAAAAAAAAAAAAAAAAAAAAAAAAAAAAAAAAAAAAAAAAAAAAAAAAAAAAAAGGAAGAAAACAAAACAAAAAAAAAAGTCTCCTAACATTTTCCCAAAGGTTTCACTCTCCTTGTTCACACACACTCTCCAAATGACAGCTAGCAAATTCAACTCTGCAAAGAGAAAACAGAGCCACGTCACTCAAGAGGAGAGGGAACAAGGCTGGCAGTGATGGGGATGGAGCTCTGTGAGCCTGCAGAGGCCCCACTCACCTATGTCAACTTCTTGGCTTTGTTGTAGAGCGAATCCACTACTTTGCTCATGTTCTGAATCGTCTCGAGGGCGGCCTCGTAAGTTTTGTCTACGGGGGGTTCGTCGAAGATGATCAGGACACCCTCGCCCTGGTCGAGGATTCCTGTGGGAACAAGCTGCCTTTAGCACTGGGATGCTCCATGGGACACGTCTTCCAGCAGTAGGAATTCAGGGATCTACCCCAGAAACATCCAGGGGCTGGGAAGGGCTCGTGTGTTGCGCTGGACTGGCTGGTTTTGGTCAGGACAGCATCAGCATTCCCAGGAAAAAAGTACATCTCATTCCCTACAAGCTCCCTGCCTCCTCGAGGCCCTGTGCCCAGCTGGATGGACCAGCACAGCACTGGAGCAAGGCTGAGAAAGAGCTGGTTTATAACGGGACTGTTCCCAGGTGCCAGGTGGGCTCTGTCCTTCTGGAACGTTCTGTGCTCAGGGTGCTGCCTCCAGCCATTCCCCTCCCTCAGCCAGATCCAGGGGCCTTGCTGATTGACACAGGGACAACACAACCAGAGCAGAGCTGCTTCCCTGAGGGATCACCAGGGCAGCACCTCTGCTGTGGGCCCAGCCAGCCCAGACCACCTCCTGTGCCATGGGAGTGCCCCTTCCAACAGAACCCGCTGGATACAAACCAGCTGGGAAAGGTGCCCACATCCCAACCAGCTCCACGGGGGAAGAGCCCACCTGGGAGGTCCCACACCCTCCTTGGACGCTCTCACAGCTCAGAAGAACCCAGCAGTGTTCCTGATCTGTGAAAAACCAATCCTTGGGCTTAAAGAAGATGGATGGAGCAGCAGGAAGAGCCTCCCTGGCTGTCACCTGAGCTGAGCAGGTGGGCTGAGCATCCCCACGGTTCAGAGGAGTCTCCAAGCACAGCTCTGTACACACAGCCACCAAGGCACTCAGGACTGAGGGATGCAGAGACTCACCATGAAACTTCTTGTCCAGGATCATCTGTGACAGTTTCCTTTCTACCTCAGCCTGAAATTGAAGCAGAGAAATCAAAAGTCTCCCAAAAGTGCTTAAAAAAGTGTGAATTTTACTGCTCCACACTCAGCCCTGGTGGGACATGAGCACTCCTCAACAGCAGCTGTTTCCTCACTGAACATCAGGACAGGCTTTAGATGCCTCAAGAAGTTACAGAGCAGCTTTTAGTGAGGAGAAAATCCAGGACTGTCCTGCCTCCTTGTTCCACAGATGATGCTGAACCTGTCACTTCAGACTGGTTTGATTCCTGGGGGGATCTGGAACATTCTAGCTCAGTTCAGCAAGTATTAGGTCAAGAGTTGGCCAAGCTTTGTTGAATCCACCCAGCACCAGGCAGGCCCACAGGAGGCAGCTCCTCTCCAGCTCCTCGGGCAGAGGGGACACAGCTGCCGTTGAACAACCGCAGAGCAGCTTTTACTCCAAATATTAAGGATGTGTTAAACACCAAGGGCTAGTCTAGGAAAAAAAAAAAAAAACTTGTGTGCCAGGGGAGGTTTGGGCTGGATATTAAGAAAAATTCCTTCCTGGAAAGGGTTGTCCAGCCCTGGGCAGTGGGGGAGTCCCCATCCCTGGAGGGGTTTAAAAGCCACATGGATGGGTCAGGGGTGGCCTTGGCAGTGCTGGGGGAACACTTGGACTCGATGATCTCAGAGGCCTTTCCCAACCTCAGTGATTCCTGTGACTCTGTGACCACAAAGCTGAGCTCAGCTCACGTCCAAAGCTCTGCCCTTCCTGCCAGGACACGACAGCAGCACTCTGGGATGCCACTTCCTGGGATTACAGTGGATTTTCCTAAAACTTAATCTGGCTGGGATGATCTGCAAAGCAGTTACTGCAACAGTCAGTGTGACAGTCACAGCCCTGATGACACTGCAGGGTGATTAGCTGGATGCTGGATCTTAAAGGTCTAAGAAAGGTTCCCCTGGGCACGCCATGGGATTAAACCCAGGGCAGCAGGGAAGACTGAGCCAGTCAGGACAGGAGCAGAGGAAAATCTGTCTCCAACAGAAAGCAAGTGCCAACAGAGGGAGCAAAACCCATGTGAGGTAAAGGGATGTTACAGCAAAGTCTGGGGACAGGAAGACTTGATGCCTCCCAGGAACTGCCCACGGCAAAGTTGAATTCCCAAGGTGGTGTTTGCCTGGGAATGTTGTGGAGCTCACCTGTCACACTTCACGTTTAGCTCCCAGTGGCAAATGCCATTTAACCCCAACTCCTCTGCCCTTCTGAGATGTGCCACTGATTTCTAGGGAGGTTCTTACCTTTGAGAGTTTGATGAGGCTGGATATGTGTTCAATCTATAAGAGAGACCAACAGAGTCAGGTAAATCTTTAGCTGCACTTTGGACACAGAACATGGAGGTTTGGGGCTCTCTGGAACAGCTCAAGGGCCTGGAAATGCTCTGGGTTAAAAAGATGCAGGACATCCTCCCTGCAGCTTCAGGTCCTTGGTGTCTAATTTTAACTGAAGGTGGACTGGACACCTAAAGCCATTTCACTCTGAAACACGAAATATTTCGTCTCCAAGACCAGGGCAGCTTTGCCCACACCCTGTCAGAGCTCATCAAAGAAAAACACTGTTACCTTCAGGGTCTAAAGCCAGTCACCTTTCAGTGAGTATAAGAAAAACAGGTGGAAAGGCCAATGTCTCTGGAAAGTGGTTTTCCAAAGGTCTCAGCCCTCTCTTGATGATTTTTTTCAGCTGAGCACGATGAACCCTGAGCTCTGGATTGCTAAGCAGATCTGAGTGAGGAGTATTCCGTGAGGGAACAAGCCCCTCACCCACCAGCAGCAGGGGACAAGAGGCTGGATGTGCTGCTGCAAACATTTACCTGTACTCTGGAGAAGGGTTCAATGACTCTGATCAGGTTCTGTTCCAATAAATTATCATAGAGCTTGGCCAAGTGAGTGTTTATGATGGGGTCGTCCCTGAGCTCCACCTTATAGTCTGTCAGGGCCTGTGGAAGAAACAGCTCAGGTAGAACAGGTTCTCTTAGGATGAAATCCCCTCCCCTCCCTGCCCAGCACAGTTATCATGGCTATTCCAATCCCAAACTTAGCTAAAAGCCAGAAGGTCATGACAGCCCAGCCAGCCTTTCAAGCATCTTTCATTCTCCCAATAAGCCCAAATCTCTGCTTCACCCACAGCAGGACTGGCTCCTGACATGGGAATCCTCTGTGGCATTCTTGCTGGGGCCAGGAAAAATTTTAGGAACATACAAAACTGCTTCTGAGTTGGCTCTCCAGATATAAAAAGGAAAAAAAAAAAAAAAAACAGGTTCAAACAAGTTTACCCCCCACGCTGAGAACACCAAACCGGTTGATTATTGAGGGGTATTTGCTCGGTGCACTGTTGTTTTCTATCAATGTTTCCATGGTTTCCTGCTGGGGGATGTAGCAGCTCCTACAGCTTTCCAAACCTGGTATATCTGAGTGGTTTTTGCCCAGCCAGGCCTCACTTGTTGTCTCACCTTTTCAAAATCTGCCAGCGACCGGTTCTTGCTGGCCTGGGCCACACATTTTAGTGCTTCTGTCTGTGGGGAAAGAAAACCAAAAGAGGGGTTTTTGTTTATTGTTTTTTTGTTTTTTTTTTTTTCTGGAATCTCCTCTCCCTGAGATTATGCAAACTGTGCAGTATCCTGGGAACGTGCTCAAGCAGCAAACCAGGAATGTTCCTGGTGCTACAGAGCCCTGTGAGTGTCACTGCCACAAGGCAGAGCAGCTGCTGAGGGGGGAACGTGTCCAGCAGCTGCAGGACACGGGGTGGAACCAGCCCCACAAAGCAGCCCAAGTTCTGCAGGTCTGACATCAGCAGCTGCAGGCTGGGAGCAAGTTTGACACTGTTTCTTTAAGAAAAGTGCCCTGTTAAGCACTTGCTAAATGAAGGTGGCCATTTCCAGCCCTCAGGCTGAGCTTCTCCCCTTCAGCAGGGCCACAACTCCTCTGCTGAGTGACAGGGGCCCTGCAGCAGCCCCAGGGGTGCCCCACCAGGGACAGCATCTTCCTGCCCACCCATTAATTGCTGAAGCAAAGCAAGAGCCTCAGCCCCAATCTGATTTCCCCCAAAGCAGAGCAGTGCCCAGGACGTGGCTCTGGTGCACAAGGCCCAGGCTTCTGCTGCTCCCTTTCTTTTTGGGGATTATCCTGTGCAGAGCCAGGAGCTGGACTTGATGATCCTTGTGAGTCCTTTCCAACTCAGGATATCCCCCAATTCCCACTGAACCGTCCCCAGGGCTCCCCACGCTGTTTAATTTAGGAGCAGCACTCCCAGCCTGGTACGTTCACAAGTCAGAATGAACAGGATTTAACAACTCCCTTCCCCCTCACAGCCCCCCAGGACTCAACCTGCTGGGCTGGGACACGAGGCCCTTCATGCCATGGGGCAGTTTGTAGTTCAGGAAGGGAGGAGAAAAACAGGGGAAAATGAAGTGAACCACGTCCCAGATTCTCAGGTTGTGAAAATCACTGGAAATCCCTTGAAGACAACTGCTAATGATTCTTGGTAATTTCATCAGTTCTGGATTTCACTCAGGAGTGGTCTTTTGGTACGAAAGGACCAAAGTGTTTGACAAAAAGAATAACCCAGCATTCTGAGAGATAAGAGGGAGATAGGAAGGATTAAGTTTCTATACCTGTCTTCCTGCATACCGCAGAGCAAGCTTCCCACTCACTAATGCTTGCACATCTTCTGGGCTACAGAGGGGAGGGAAGGCAACAGAGCATTTATTCAGCAACACAGTCAGCTTAAACCTCAGAGCACCTCACAAAGTCCCAGCTGATAGCAAATCACTACAATTCAAATAACACTGTCTGAGAAGCACTGATTAGGTGATAAAGCAGACACTGCTCGAGTTCCCTCATTAGCTCAGAGCCTTTAGAAACAAAAAGCCTTTCCCCCTGGAAGTGCAGGGATGTTCTTTCCCAGGCACCCTTTGCCACGTACCTGTTCAGCATGATTTTGCACAGCAACATGTACTTCAGAGCAGTGATGGCTTTTGGGTTGTCAATTGAATCATTTCCCTCAAATGCCTCGTAGAAATATGAATAGGCTGTTTTCCAGTCCTTCTCTTCTGCTGCATGGATAATACCTGTGGGAGGGACAAGCCAGAGGACATCACTGGAAGAGGACAGAGCAATCTGGTTGCTCAGTGAAGGGAATCCTGTGCCCCCTTTCCCTCATCTCTATCAGAACAACATCCCTGCCCTCTCTCCTATGAGGACATTTTAAGAAAGACAAGTTTGGGGCACTTCAGGTAAATTGGGTCAGGAATGTGTAATGGGTCAGGAACACAGCGTAATGCTGCAGTGTCTGGGGAGGGGACAGACCATCCACCACTTGAGGGGGGGGTTATCAAAAATGGGCTGGAAATACAAGTGTCAGGAGCAATGTCATTATAACTGGGGAGATGGGGGGGCATCTTGGGGTCCCACCGAGCATCATTTTCCATTATTCCCTCCAGGATGAGTCACTGATGCGTCAGGAGGAGTCCTGGATGTCCCCTTTGTCCTGGAGGCCTCACCTGACTGCATGTCCAGCGCTGCCTGCAGCTTGGGGGGACAGTAGATGGCGTTGGCCGTGGTCCGTGCCGAGGTTAAGGCTGCTCTTG
>NW_020956298.1:519618-522451 GCF_003031625.1 Empidonax traillii | reverse complement strand
TCTTGACAGTGACAAAGTGGTCCATACTCATAAAAAAATCCTAAATATTTTGTTTCAGGTTTTAACTATAACTTTTATTTTTATGCTTTCCCCACCAAAAGGCAAACATTTCTTGGGGAGATGGGAGGGAATAGTCTTTCCACTCTCCCCTCAATCACCTCCAGGTGTTGTGTCCCAAAAAGACAGTCTCAAAAAAAAAAAGGAGTGATAATTCACCATGCCAATGTCCCTACACATGTTCCTCATGGCAAGGAGAGTGATCTCTCTTTCCCACTAGCAGCAACTGCTCGCATCCCATTCAGCAATGTAGGACTTAGTCTTTGGAGCTGATCCTGCTGGTTGAATTTTCTGTAGCTTCTCACCTGCAGTGGGAAACGCAGATGTTCCCAACCTAGACAGAAAGGCAGGATTTATCTCTATTAGCTCCTGCAGAGACTGTAAAGGCTCAACAGAATGTCCAGTTATTCCCCTTTTCCTCACCAGGCTTCCTGCACCACCTCTATATTTTTACTGACCTCATATTTGAAGGCAGATAACTATCCTCACATTTGTCATCTGAATGCCTTCACCACCTTAATGAAAATATCTACTTGCTAAAACCATCTACATGATCCCTCTGCATTACCCAGAAAAGGAACTGGTGTCCTAAGAGCAGCCAAGGCATCACTGTTCATTAGGAAATACTCACTAGACAAATTCTGGCCACAGGCCACATTCAATGAATTAATTTTATTTTTTCTAGAAAGTAGATGACTGGTGGAAAATCACATGTCCACTTTATTAACTGAAAGGCTGTGAGGCAATTTTCCTAATTCTAAGTTTGAACCTTCTCTGTAGCACATTAAATTAATTCATATGGCTTGAAAATAGTTTTTCTAACCCTGCCAAGTAGTGAGTCCTGAGGCAGACTGCCTAGGGATGCTGAAGAGTCTACTCCACTGGGAATAGTCAGTGAAATATTGGCTTGGCTCAGAACAGGCACTGGGGGAGGTTCTCCAGAGGTCTGTAACTTGTAGATCATAGGGGGAGTGCTGGACACTGGGCTGGGTGCCAGTTTGTCTTCCCTGGCCTAAGGATATCTGCTATGGATAAGTCATCTTGTAGTTCCTTTCCTCAGTTTCCTTCTCTGAAAAATAAAGATCTCACCCAACAGGGGAGCTCCTAAGTATCTTAGTCATTTTTATGCTAACCAGCCAAATGACCTAGGTAAGACTAAGACCTGCCACGGTGGGTGTCCATGTTGCAAAAGCCGTGCATAGAACATCTATTCCCACAGGTTGGTCTAACACCACATATTCAGTCTCAGAACTGCTCCTTCAGTTTTTTGTCCCTCTGCTGCTGAAGCAAAACACTGTCCCATGGTTACCCTAGTTTCCACATTAAAATTACCTGGTATGTGAGCACCCTGCTTAGCATGGCCTGTGGTGATGCTGAATAGGTGTTGTGCCAGGTTTGGAAGGGTATTTGTATACCCAGTCCACTCTGGTTTTAAACAGGACTTTGGTGTCCTGAGTCTTTTAATTTTTTTTTTTTTTTTTTTTACTTTTTTTTTTTTACTTTTTTTGGGGGGAGGGGGTGTTATTTTTGCTTTCTCGAAGTCTAGCCTTCAGCTCAAGACAGCAGGCTTGTTCTTGTTCTGTGCTTTGTCAGTCCCCTCATGAAGCCTTTGCAAGGGAGTTTGCAAGTGGACAGTGTTTCTGTACACAACAGAAAGCCGGCTTTCCCCATGGATTGCTCTGCTGGGAACACCCCAAAAGGGAAGGGCAGGGGAAGGAGCACACTCGCCTCCCTGTTCTTCCCACAGGGATCAGTAAGAAGGATTGGGCTTGTCTGAGCACCAGGGAGATCAGCTGCCTACTAATTCATGGGGGCCCCGGTGAAACAAAATAGCCATCTGGACCCTGTGACCCTTGCTGGCAGGTGTGTAGGGCACTTGAATTCCACCTTCATCTCCCATGTGAAGCTCCACAGATGGCATGGGCTAAACAAAATGCACCTTGCATCTCTCCCAAATCCCACACATAACACAAGGGCACAAAGACAACCCTCTGGAAATCGTATATTTTGTAAATTTGGTTAATTTTGCAGTTTTCTGGCCACAACTGGTTGAACATTATCTGAACAGAACATCTGATGGAGGCAGTGGGGTGAGGCTGAAGGGACTTTAATCTTCTTTGGGATGCAGAGTGATGTGTGACATGGAACTATGCACATCACTTGCTTGCAAGCTGTGGTCACCAGTCAAGCCAAGGAGTGCTTCAGTATGAGGTCTCCGTCACGGTGACCTATACCATGGCTTTCCTGGTTTTGAAAAGATCCTAAACACAAGGGGAACCTGACAGAGCTTGACTTTGGAGGAGAAAGTCCGAGGAACCTGGACAAAGCCATTGTCCTGCAATTGCCAAGGAGGGGGTTGCTACTCTAATCTCTTTAACTGGCATTTCTGTGCTCCCTGTTGGCACTTCAGGACTGGAGTCCAACCACATGACTGGCCATACTTCCGGGGGGATCACTCCACAGTGCTAATCCTCCAGAGCACACACACTCATTAAGCATTGGTTAGAATAAATTCAGGTATTTCTTTCTAAATGTAAAATCCATTCCTTTCTCCTGAAGTTCCATATCCCGTGCGATTTTCCTGAATGCAAAGGCAACAAAAAAAATGAATAATGAATTTATGGGGTGCAAGCATTCATATTCCATGCCTGTCCCCATCTGCACCCAGCTTGGTGGAGAGCCTGCCTTTTGGAGAACAACCCTGTGAACTTAATAGTGTGAGAAAAACAGGAGAAGTTCATTTGCCTTCTATCTATTTCACTTGACTGGCAGAAAT